>NW_021381512.1:0-236 GCF_001605985.2 Dendrobium catenatum | reverse complement strand
AAGCAGGCCACAAAAACTCATCACTTCTAATCTGGACAAGCTCAGGCCTATGTGGGCAATGAAGGCCCAAGTAATTAAATGGGCTAAAATAGGATAGATTAACCCATTAGAACTACCAATCTAAAAGATTTCATTGCAAGTTCCTAGCCGATTATAACAAAGAAAAACATAATATGTGAAAGCTATTTTCATCTAATAACATTTTTATTTCTGGCATTTTGTTTTTATTTTCTATT
>NW_021381511.1:0-212 GCF_001605985.2 Dendrobium catenatum | reverse complement strand
CATTGAATCTATATCATCTGTCCAATCAATAGAATGTATGTGTCAACTAATAGCAATCAATAGCATCAATTAATTCAATAAAGGACTCGTGTCAGAACGTATTCTTGCAAATCAGTCAATCCAATTATTCAATACGATTTACTCGATATCAATATACAATATTCAATGACCCTATGGCAGATTCAATAATGACGACGTACGATGCTACAATA
>NW_021381510.1:0-378 GCF_001605985.2 Dendrobium catenatum | reverse complement strand
TCCTCTGTAAAAGTTTCGTCCAGACGAAATTAATTATCATACATGACGATTGGTTCTCTATAAAATTTTTGTCCAGACGAAATTAATTATCATACATGACGATTGGTCCTCTATAAAATTTTCGTCCAGACGAAATTAATTATCGTCCAGGATGATCTGGTCTCTATAAAATTTTTGTCCAGATGAAATTAATTATCGTATATGACGATCGGTCCTCTGTAAAAGTTTCGTCTAGACGAACAAATTTTTGTCCAGACGATTAACCGACTTAAAACGATTTTCAGCAGTTTCTAGAACCGGCCTTGTAATAACCGTTCGTACCGGACGAATATAGTTTGTACGGGACGATCATTTGTACGAAGACATTTCGTACACATA
>NW_021381509.1:0-281 GCF_001605985.2 Dendrobium catenatum | reverse complement strand
TAAACAAAAATATAATTCCACTTATATATTCTTCCTAAATCATAGGATAAGACAATGATCAGCTCTCGTCTAAGAAGCATCACTAGCTACAATTAAGGTGTAAACTAGTTGAGCTGAATCGAATATTTGACTAAATAAGCTAAATTTGATTAGTTCTTATTAAGCTTGGGCTCAACTCATTTGTTGATTTTGATTTTTTTTTGTTTTAAATTAAATTTTTAATATTTTTTACAATTGTATTATTAATATAGAATTAATTTAAAAATATTAAACCATATTGG
>NW_021381508.1:0-201 GCF_001605985.2 Dendrobium catenatum | reverse complement strand
AGGCCATCTATAATCACAAATCTATAATTTTTTCCACGTAGGCTAAATGTGCTAACGGGACCAAATAGGTCAATGTGAAGGATTTCTAGTGTCCTATATAAATTCATCTCCTTTATTGAATGAAATGATGATTTTAATTATTTTCTTAATTGCCAGGCATCATTTAGATGGTCCTTAGTGAAGTCTAACTTAGGTATGCCA
>NW_021381507.1:0-218 GCF_001605985.2 Dendrobium catenatum | reverse complement strand
TTTTGTTATGATTCCACTCACCTCTTTTATCTTCAACACCGAATCTCCACACAATAAACTTGGGCGAAATCTAGAACTCACAAAGAGATCTAGTTTCTCCGTCGAACTCACTAAGAGATCTAGGAGTGAACTCACAAAGAGAACAAAGAGCAGATTTTTTCATTCATCAAAAACTAAAAAATATTACAATGCATGATGCCTCATATAAGGAGGCCAAA
>NW_021381506.1:0-340 GCF_001605985.2 Dendrobium catenatum | reverse complement strand
TATGATATATAGGAATCACATGTTATGAATTACATGATTTACATGATATAAATGATGCACTGCATTGATATTGTAAGTAGTCCATTGGATATAGAGAATGATATAAATGCATATGCATTATATGACATGTATATGATATATATATATATAAAGTTATAAATATTTGTTAATGACATATATCATAATTTATATAAAATGATATATAAACTATTTTATAATTGATAGGTATAAGAATGGCATAACTTACTAATCATTTATATGTATAGTTATCATTGAATTTGAATTATATTACTTTTAATGATTATTATTACTTATATGAAATGATATTATTTATAACGAT
>NW_021381505.1:0-2589 GCF_001605985.2 Dendrobium catenatum | reverse complement strand
TTAGAGGTGGTTATATGATTTTGAAACTTGATATTGCCAAAACATGGATTGGAATTTCCATCACAATATTTTGAAGTTATTTTTCTTTGGTTTATGTTTTATCAACCTTATTAAACATTGCATTGAAGGTCCATAGTTTTCAATCATTATTAATGGTAAGAGCAATGGTTTTTTTAAAGCCTCTCATGGGTTTAGATAGGGTGATCCTATTTCTCCTACCCTCTTCATTATTGCAGTTGAGTACCTTTCTAGAGGTCTTACCTATCTTTTTGAGAAGTATCCTAGATTATATTATAGAACTTTAGGTTATTTTTATATATCTCTCTAATGCTTTACAGATGATTTTATCATTTTTATGAATTCTTTGATGAATACGATTAATAGACTTTTGAGGTTTTTTCACCAATTTGAAATGGTTAGTGGTCTTGCTTTGAATATACATAAGTGTTGCTTTATTTCTCCTAAGAAAGTCCATAATGATCTTATTGTGGCCATTAAGAATTTAACTTGTTTTAGTCATGGCCTTTTCCATTGAAGTATCTTGAGGTGCCTCTTTTTTAGGGTAAAAAGAAAAATTTTCTTTTTGATGACTTAATTACGGCTGTGCAAAAGAAACGTTTGTCTTGGGATTCTAATTTTCTAAGTTTTAGAGGTTGTTTAATTCTTATTAAAAGTGTTCTTTGTTCTTTATTTGTTTACATTTTTCAAACTTTGCTTCCTACCCAGCCGGTTTGTAATAGGATTGATAAGATTTTCAATAAGTTTTTTCTGGAATGGGGCTTAGTAGCAATTCGAAAATTTAATGGTCCTCTTGGGACAAATGCTGTGGTGTTATGGATGAAGGGGCTTTGGGGTGTAATTCTAAGAATCATTTGGCCTATGATTTTTATTTCAAGGTATAGTACAACTTTTGTGCAAATTTAAGCCTTTGGGCTGATTTTATGGTAGCCGGTTATTGTAGGGAGAAGCATCACACCATGTGATGTTTTAACAAAGGTAACTCTAAAGTGTGGAAGCATGTTTTCAAAGTCAAATGGGTTGTTGAGCCTTTTATTTTTTGTGTCCTTGGTGGTGGTATTACTTTCTTTTGGCAAGATCAATGGTTTGGGGGCATATCAATTGACTCTATTACTAATACTTCCTCCTACACGATTTTGAAGGTGAATTATTTTTTGATTGATAATTGTTAGGTTATTGAGAAACTCTTTAGTTTTCTTTCTGATTGTACTATTTGACAAAATTTGGAGCTCCCACTGAATACTAACTCTAATGATGTTCAGTTATGTGTTTAATTAAAGATGGTAGCTTTAGATTAAAGGATGCATGGCACGCCTTTGAACCTAAGCATGAGGTTTCCAAGATTTTTTATATGATTTGGCATAAAAGTATTTCCACAACGGTTTCTATTTTTGTTTGGAGAATTTTACACAAGTTTTTTCCCATATATGATAATTTAATTAAAAGAGGATTTATCATTCTGTCTAGGTGCTAAAGTTGTAATCATATGGATAATATGCATCATGTTTTTATATTTAGTCCTTTAGCTGTCAAACTTTGACTTACTTTGATGACATTTTTTTTTAAATTGCTTTAATGCTAATGCTTCGATTAAAGCTTTGCTTAACTATTAGTTTTTTTATGTCCAAAGGTCATATCATAAATGTCATTCCTTCCCTTATCCTTTTGTATTTATGGTTGGATAGGAATAATTCTCATTTCAAATGTGTGGTTATGAACTACCACAGAATTATCCAAAATGTTAAAGATAAGGTTGGGGCTCTTTGTTCAGTTATGTTGCTTTCTGTCAAGAACTTTAAAAATTATTTCTCTGTTACTGTTGATTTAGGTATTAATTCGAAAGTGGATAATCTTACGAAAGATTTTATGTTTATTTATTAGACTAATCCCTCTCTCAACTCTTATAAGCTGAATCTTGACCGTGTTAGCATGAATTCTAATGTGGGATAGGATGGTGTCATAAGAGATTCTCATTATAATTTTATTTTTGGTTTTTCTAGTCCTTTACTTAATTATGATGTCAGCCATTCTATTACCTTTTCTATTCTCGATGGCCTAAGACTTAGTTTCTCTCATCACATACTAATATTGTTGTTGAGGTTAGGTCTAATTACTTTTTTCAGTCTTTTAACATTGTGGATGATACAGTTTGTTCATCTGCCTTATTCTATATGAGGAGGAACAATAAGAACTTAGCGAGCCTTTTAAACTGTTCCTTTTCTGTTGTTCTTAAGGAAGGTAATATTTGTGCTTATTTGTTGGCCAGGTGGGGGCGTGGCATGGGCTCTATTGATGAATTCTTGATTTCTAACATTCTTGTTGCTTTGAAAGGTCTTTTAAGATTGGATATGATTGGTTTAACTTATGTTAGTTTTTAGTGGTGTTGCAGGTGTTAGTTTAGTGTTGGTGTTATGTTTATGTTATTACTAGCATATCTTTTTTTGTTGCCTGCTGAGTCATGGGTGGCTGGGCCCGCAACTTGGTTTCTGGGTTCATTTTGTTGTTTCCTTCTTCTGGAAGGAGTTCTTTACTTTTATTTGTAGTAATTTTGGGTTTCTCATCTCCTTCTCT
>NW_021381504.1:0-216 GCF_001605985.2 Dendrobium catenatum | reverse complement strand
ATTCATCAGTCGTAAGCTTATCATCTAAAACAAAAATTACTATTAAATGCACTTAAAATATATAAAAAAATCAATAAGTTCAATATAAAATTGCAAAAATATAAAAAATATAATTATTTTCTTTATTTTAATTGATTTCTTATAATTTCTTAATTTTTGTTATCGTGTAGCTAACTTAATTCATTATAATAAATGTTTAAATAAAAATATTTTTTT
>NW_021381503.1:0-1371 GCF_001605985.2 Dendrobium catenatum | reverse complement strand
AAAGGATCATTTATGTGATGCTTGCCAACTAGGAAAAGAAGACAAATCATCTTTTCATTCAATTAGAGATGTGATCACCGCTAGGCCAGTAGAAATCCTACACATGGACTTATTTGGACCAGTTAGTACAGCCAGCCTAGGTGGGAAAACTTATGGATTAGTGATTATAGATGAATTCACTAGATTCACTTGGGTAAGATTCTTAGCATATAAAAATGAGTCTTTTGAGGAATTTAAGGTTTTCTCCGCATGGATTCAACGGAAATTAGGTTGTGAAATCTCAACAATTCATAACGATCATGGTGGAGAATTTCAAAATGATAGATTTGAATCATTCTGTCAAGAGATAGGAATACAACACAATTTCTCAGCCCCTATAACACCTCAGCAAAATTTTATAGTAGAAAGGAAGAATAGAACCTTGGTAGAAGCTGCTAGGGCAATGTTAGCAGAGTACACCCTTCCTAAATACTTTTGGGTAGAAGTAGTCAACAGAGCATGCTATGTTTTAAATAGGGTAAACATTAGATCTAAGCTGAACAAGACTCCTTATGAACTCCTTAAGGTTAGGGCACCAAACCTTTCACACTTACATGTCTTTGGGTGCAAGTGCTTCATCTTGAATAATGGTAAACATCCCCTAGGAAAATTTGATCCCAAGTCTGATGAAGGTTATTCATCTGTAGGTAAGGCCTATAAAATCTTTAATAAAAGAACCCTAGTAGTAGAAGAGTCCACCCATGTAGTATTTGATGAATCAGATAAGCCCTCTGAATCTAAAATTAAAGATGATGAAATAGAGGCAATTCAAGGAGTAGAGACTATGTCCTTGGGAGAAAGGGTAGAACCTCAGGAAGATCTGCCTAGAGAATGGAGATATTCTTTTAGTCATCCTAAAGATCTAATTTTAGGAGACCCTTCAGAAGGTGTAAGAACTAGGCATGGACTTAGGAAGGAGGTTAACCATTCAGCATTCATCTCTATGATAGAACCCACAAGTATAGATCAAGTCTTAGGAGATGAACTTTGGATTCTAGTAATGCAGGAAGAGCTGAACCAATTCACCATGAATGATGTTTGGGAGTTAGTCAAGAGACCTAAAGAACAAAGTTTGGTTGGGACAAAATGGGTCTTCAAGAATAAGGTGAATGATTCAGGAACAATAATAAGGAATAAAGCCAGACTAGTAGCTAAGGCGTACAACCAAATTGAGGGAATAGACTTTGAAGAAACCTTTGCCCCTATTGCTAGACTAGAAGCCATAAGAGTGCTCATAGTTTTTGCTTGCTTCAAAAACTTTAAATTATATCAAATGGATATGAAGAGTGCGTTTCTGAATGGGGTAATTAAGGAAGATGTCTATATTGAGCA
>NW_021381502.1:0-504 GCF_001605985.2 Dendrobium catenatum | reverse complement strand
TGTCTGAGGATGATAAGCGGTACTTCTCTTGAGAACAGTGCCATGCATTCGAAACAGTTCCTTCCAAAACAGACTAAGGAACACTTTGTTTCTATCGGACACAATTGATTTCGGTAGCCCGTGTAATCTCACCACTTCCCTGATAAAAGCTGCTGCCACTGATACCGCGGTGTATAGGTGTCGTAGAATGATGAAATGTGCATACTTACTGAGGCGGTCCACCACTACCAAAATGACTGTGTAACCCTCTGAACGGGGTAGGCCATAGGCCGTCAATGAAATCCATAGACACTTCCTCCCAGACTTTGTTTGGAAGTGCCAATGGTTGGAGTAACCCTCCTGGTGCCATTGTCATGTATTTATTTCTCTGACACACCTCACACCTTGCCACCAACTCCTCGACATCCTTATGCATCCCTTTCAAGTAGAGCTCAGCTGCTAACCTTCTGTATGTCTTCTGTACTCCGGAATGGCCCCCAACTGCACTGCCATGAAACTCCTGCA
>NW_021381501.1:0-295 GCF_001605985.2 Dendrobium catenatum | reverse complement strand
GGGTTTGACTAATACAAACATCAACTCTTCTATTATAACTTTTACGAAACTATGTGAGAAAAAGGAATAACATAAAATATACCTTAAAATAGAAATCTAGGGTTGAAAACTTGAAGTCGGCCGGTGGTTTGGGGTCGGACTGGGTCAGCGAGGTTGGACGTCGGAGTGCCGGTCGGATTTGGGTTAGCGGTCGGAGAAGTTTCGTCGGCGGCGGTCAGAGAACCTTCGTCGGTCGCGGTCGCACGAGGAGAGGCGAGTGGAGGCGAGCGAAACCAGAGAGAAAGAACGAGAAAGA
>NW_021381500.1:0-257 GCF_001605985.2 Dendrobium catenatum | reverse complement strand
CACGTGAAGTTAGCTATATGGATTTTTTTCACTTCTATGTGTTCTATTAAGAGTCAAAGTCTCATTTAAATCTTATAAATAAATGTCATTTTAGATACTTTTCAACCAAGTCTTTTTAGGTCTATCTCTACCTTTCTTAATATATGTTTGATATAATAGATAGACTTCCTTAATCTGCCATCAAGAGGCCGACGCTTTAGTGACCATACCATCTAAGGCGACTCTCTATCCTTATCTGCCACTGCAGCTACTCTAAT
>NW_021381499.1:0-207 GCF_001605985.2 Dendrobium catenatum | reverse complement strand
TTCAGATGAACATTTATAAACAAATGCAAATGATGAACGATAAAATTCAGATGGTTCGGAGTATTCAAAAGAGAGTGATATATATATTTATCATGCAATCAAATGTTATTGGAAGGGTTTTGTATGTGATGAATACAGAAGTATCTTCACAATCAACATCTATATGTAAACAAACAAATGAAAATTGGAAGGGTACATATAGTTGAT
>NW_021381498.1:0-206 GCF_001605985.2 Dendrobium catenatum | reverse complement strand
AGTTTAGCTTCTTTTAACTTGAGGAGATTCATATATGGCCTCTTATTCATTATCGTCCAACTACACTCTACAAATGATCATCCCTTGATTATGGTCTATAAACCACAATTGCTCGATTACAATCTTCGAATTGTACCAATATATATCCCCAACTCACCTTATTTGCTCATTAATTATTTATGTGAAAAGTCATTCTATTAAAGAGA
>NW_021381497.1:0-296 GCF_001605985.2 Dendrobium catenatum | reverse complement strand
TTGATTGGCATCACCAGTCATATGTCGAGAGCAATCGCTGTCCAAATACCACATACTCTCACGAGGTCTTTTATGAGAGCCCACCTAAATAATTATCAAATATTAGATTTAGGAACCCAAGCAGGTTTGGGTCCCTTCTTATGAAGAGTATAATGCAATGCATGTGTGGTATACTGTGAATCATGCACCTTGGGTCTCCACACCTAATGTGTACTATGGTGAACAGTGTAAGTGTGTGAGATGTGTCCTAGCATGTCACATAAAAAACATCTAACTACAGAAAAAGGGTTTCTTAA
>NW_021381496.1:0-252 GCF_001605985.2 Dendrobium catenatum | reverse complement strand
AGGGCTTTCATGGAGAAGCAGCTACTACAGTTGGGACTGATTGCCACCCTCCCTCGCAAGAGGAGGAAGAATTTACAAGATGACACCAGCGGGGACTTTGTCCCCTTTGAGGATCAATGAGGCCCTTCTTTGATTCTTGCCCTTGGGTGCTAAAGGTGATCATACTATGTCTGGCGCAATGGGATATCTCTCAGCCTTCGGGCTGTTTCAAACCCTTTATAGGTATCTCCCCCCGCTGGAGTGGTTCTCTGA
>NW_021381495.1:0-270 GCF_001605985.2 Dendrobium catenatum | reverse complement strand
GGGATTTGTGTCATGTTGTAGCCGAGGGCATTTGTGTTTTTTTATATTTTGTGCTTTGGAGGCCTATATATGAAAGCCTAGTCTTTGTATTATTTTCTAATGATGATTATGAATGAGAATTCCACTTTCTTGCTAGATCTCTTTGTGAGTTCTTGAGAGGAAAAATCCTTAGTGGGTGAGAGCAATACCCGTCAATCTTAGTGGATTCCAAGGTTCGCGGTTCTTCAATTTCTTTTTCTTCCCTTGCATCAATTTTCCCTCTCCTAAACC
>NW_021381494.1:0-207 GCF_001605985.2 Dendrobium catenatum | reverse complement strand
ATATATTCTAAATTTTTTTAAAAAATAATCATATAATTAATATTTGTTAAAATAGAATTAACTAATTAACTATTTAATTATAATTATGTGCGGGACGCCAGCTAGCCAGTTTACATACAGGTTCGACTGCTTGGACTAGTTGCGCACATACAAAGCTGGGCTTGGCGTAGGTCAACGCATATGGCTGCTGCTTGCCGTCAAACGAGA
>NW_021381493.1:0-303 GCF_001605985.2 Dendrobium catenatum | reverse complement strand
GGGTGTCGTATCTTGGTTGATTTGGAAGCATTTGGGATAGCCTTGCAGTGGTGGACCACCGATTTGCTAGTTCTATGCACTTTACTTATTTATCCTACAAATTCGATCCATGTGAGGAACCCGCTCTGACGGTTGTCTGAGGATAGTATTTTTTTATTTCTTTAAAATCTCCAAGTATCTTTTGTTGTGTTTGTCAAGTTTTGGGTCGTTTGCATTTATTTAATAAAATTTATTTTAAGTTCTACTCATTGTGTCAGTTTTCTTCTTGTGTCTTTTGTGATCAAGAGATATCTTGTCTACATC
>NW_021381492.1:0-246 GCF_001605985.2 Dendrobium catenatum | reverse complement strand
GAAACTGATTTTGGATGGTATTGTAGGGCTCCTATGTTGCCTCATACTATAGTAAATCCTTTCACTTTATCAACACCTTCTTGATCCCCTTGTCTCTTTGGCACACCCCTTTCATCTCAAGTGGTTCCAATAGCACCTCCATATCCCCTGACAGTGTGGCCGGTAGTGCGTGCGAGGGTGTGTGGTTTCCAATGGCTAGTCTTAGTTGTGAAACATGAAGTACGGGATGGATGGCTGAGGTTGGTG
>NW_021381491.1:0-512 GCF_001605985.2 Dendrobium catenatum | reverse complement strand
GAGAAAATAGCAAAAAAGTGATGTTCTTTCTCATCCATCAGATGTTGAAGTGTGGAAACATTTTGATCGAGTGCATCCTTCATTTGCTGCTAAAACTTGCAACATAAGATTGAGATTATGTACTGATGTTTTGCTGTGGACTGTCGGTGATTTTCCAGCTTATGGTATATTGTCTGGTTGGAGCACAGTAGGGAAATTAGCATATCCTTACTGCATGGAAAATAATAAAGCTTTCACATTAAAATATGGAGGAAAAAATACTTGATTTGATTGTCATCGTATGTTTCTAAATGCTAATCACTAGTTTCGAAGAAATAAGGAAGCATTTGTTAAAAATAGAATCGAGCGATCACCTCCTCCACCCAGATTAAGTGGTGATGATATACTACAGAGACTTTCTGACATTCCAACAATTATTGATTATCCAATGCTATCAGAATCTAAATTTCTGGGTTATGGTGTTCAACATAATTGGATAAAAAAAGTATTTTCTGGACATTACCTTATTGAAG
>NW_021381490.1:0-337 GCF_001605985.2 Dendrobium catenatum | reverse complement strand
AAAATAAAATAAAAGAAAAACAATCAGAAAAACACAATAAAAGAAAAGCAAAAACACAAGGAAAATAAATATGAATATTTTTAGATTTTAATTTTTCTAATTTTTTTGTTTTATGGAGGCATCATATGAGAATTTTTCAAAAAGTTAAACTTTTAGAGTTCCACAAGATCAAGGAGTTTAGCTAATCCAAATCAGACAAAGGTAAGATATTCGATTTTGTTAACCCTAAATCAGACGTTTTTTATGGTATAAAATTTCTTTTGAAAAATAATAATGCATAACTCAGAATAAACCTAATTCGGAAAAAAGAAGATTCAATCAAACTTATTTACAAAAA
>NW_021381489.1:0-215 GCF_001605985.2 Dendrobium catenatum | reverse complement strand
AAATAGTTTTCAAACAAAAAATAGTAGGAGATTGAATTGAATTTAAATCTAGCAAGTAAACATTATTTACTCTTTTTCCATTTAAAACTTCTTTCTCATTTAGGCTTAATATGCAGCAAGTAGGTAAAAATTTTACATTATATCCCTTGTCACATAGCTGACTTATACTTTAACAAACTATATTTTAAGCCTTCAACCAATAACACATTGTCTAT
>NW_021381488.1:0-2418 GCF_001605985.2 Dendrobium catenatum | reverse complement strand
TTATTATTCATGGAGTATTATGTGATTGCATGCATTATATATAATTTTCTTATAATTCTTCTTCTTCCTTTACTAGTTATACTTGATTTTGCAATCATTTAAATTCATTGAATGATGGTTATTTTAACATATATTTTGGAAACTATTTTTACAATTTGTTTCAGTATATTCAAAAGTTTAATAAGATAGAGTAGATCCATGGCCGACTTTTCTTAGGTTCACTTTCTAAATTGACACATTTTATTCTATACTTTAAATCCTGTGAGATTCTTTGTATGGCTTGTCTCTTTACTGATTATTACTGGTTAGTTAGAGTGTAGTTAGTGATTCACTATTACAGTTTTCCACTTCTTTCTTTGCTGTTGAGATTACGGCTTGGTCGCTTGGGCCTCTTGGAGTTGTCGGGTTGCCTGTTGTTGTATAGCTGTCATGCTGTATACACTATTATCCATGTATTGTACTACGTTGAATAGTTGAATGCTTAATTGCTTATGTTATTATGAAATATTGGACATATGGAGAATAAAGAATGAAAATTTTGCAATTTTTATTTGCTTATTTGATATTATCAATACTTTCTAATCATAGGGATCAGTGCTATGAGTTGTTTGATGCATTTTGTTGTATGTTATGAGTAACAATTTTGTGTTTTTATGTTAGAATGCAAGATTCTTCTAATACAATTATTGCGAGTAATACCTTCTGAGCATAATGACTGTGCATGCTCCTGCTGAATAATGAAGTGGGAATGTGATAGTGATGAGTTGAACACAATCCCATTCAAAATTGAGGGAAAGTGTTCATAGAAAGAAGAGGAAGTTGACTTCTATGGTATGGGGTCATTTTGAAATGGTTTGCACTTGCAGAATGATGGCAAACATCCGTTGCAAATGTAAGAAATGGTGGTGGCAACATACTTATAGTGATAATAAACATCGGTAAATGAAATTTAAGACGCACTTGCAAACTGTAAGAAAAAGTCTCAAGATATTGGTCGACTTATAGGTTCAATAGTAACTCAAGCACTTCTATGTCGATGATTGCAAATAAATTTGATTTATGAAGAATTTCGTTGCTTATCCTCGTACATAGCATGTATAATGTCATGTTCCGCATGATTTACCATTTCAGTGCGTGGAGTGGGAAGGTTTAAGACCAACACATTTTACTTCGTTTAATCTTTACGGCCTGATTTAAACAGTTTGATTTCTAGAAATACGGCAAGAAATGATTGCAAAGAAGAATGTTTAATAAGGAAAAATGTTAAAACTTGAGCCTTCTACGTAGTTGTAACGGGCTATTAGTATCTTCTAACTTCTGAATCGTGACTGGACTGTCGAATCTATCACAAATGATTTTATTGCTTGGATTGAAACATATTCGTTATGAATAACTAGAGGGTTGCAGAAAAAAATGATAATTTTGGATCTTCATGGCCACATCCCACATGATGGACCATATCTAGCATTTTTCGAGAAACTTCATCAATTTTATTGTTGAATGGAAACTTGATAGCAAGCTTTTTAGCATCACTTTAGACAATGCCTTCTGCAAATATTGTTTCCGTTGATTTTTCTATGAACCAATTGAATTTTGAAAACTATGATCTTCCATGCAATGGTAAAGTTTTTTCCATACTTCACAATTGTGTTGTGCACATATTATAAATGCTTATTTGGGTGCAGGAAGGTTTTGAGAAAGAATTGATTCATCTTGTCTAATGAAGGCTCGCACGTGAAGGATTAATATATGTTAAAGCAGGTTCCTCAAATCAAGCAAAACAAAAGCTTCTTGACATGTGTCGTTAGAAATCCGGTCCAGCCGGTCGCCGGGACGGCTCAGACGCGAAATGTCCGCGTGATTCCGCTCCTGCGGAGACTCGAGCGCCGACCAGCCGAAGAAGATCATTTTAGGAAGCGTTTTTTAGCGTTTTGAGAGGGGAAATTTGAATGTAGAACGAACCTGCTTTTAGGGATTTCCTTATCTTGAATACTGTAATGCATTAAATAGTTAGATTTTCCTAGGGTTTGAGCATCTTGAATTTGGGCTGAAATTTGAAGATTCGTAGTTTTAGGTTTTCTTGTGGGCTCTAGCGGCGTCTAGAGAATTTGAGAGAGATCGATCTCCTCTCGAATTGAGGATCAATTGTATCTTGCTCTTTTATTCATCGTCTAAGTGGAATACAGAGTTTTCTTTTGAGTTTTCTCTCGCTCAGATTTCCTTGTAATTTGCTGTTTTTCTGCTGTAAACAGCAGATTTCTGCTGTATTTCTGCTGTGGACAGCAGTTTTCTCCTGAGATCTATTTGGTTTTGGTGAGAAACACTTGGAAATCCAAGTGTTTCCTATCAATGTGTGAGTCAAAGTTTCCTTACATATAACAAAGGCCTAAGGCAAGACGTACCAACTAGATGGAATTC
>NW_021381487.1:0-346 GCF_001605985.2 Dendrobium catenatum | reverse complement strand
CGTCTTGGCTTCTAACCTCTTTCGTCTCTCCGCAAGTAACCACCCCACCTGTATCATTCTTCTCAAAGTAAGCAATTTTAGGGTGTCTTGTTTGAGTCAAGTTTGTAAGAGTCTTGTCTTGTTTGAGTCAAGTTTGTAAGTCTTTTATGTTATTAAGAAAAGTTGTTGTTTTTAGTTTATTCATCTATTTTGTGTCCTTTTGTGTCTTTTCTATTACCTAGTAATGTATTATATTTGTGATCAAAAATTTGGGTCCCTTTCCCAAGTTTTTGATTACATCATTTGGTATCAGAGCAAGTTAGGAAGTCCTAGGTTTTTGTTTGTTAAGTCAAGTCTTATGATGGAC
>NW_021381486.1:0-224 GCF_001605985.2 Dendrobium catenatum | reverse complement strand
TCTTAGAAAAGACTGTAGCTCCTTCTAGCTGATCGAACAAGTCATCTATCCTCGGCAGTGGATATTTGTTCTTAACAGTAAGCTTGTTCAACTCCCTGTAATCGATACAAAGCCGCATACTACCATCCTTCTTCTTAACAAAGAGAACGGGTGCTCCCCAAGGTGAGGTGCTCGGTCGAATAAACCTCTTCTCCAATAGCTCTTGCAATTGTGACTTCAACTCC
>NW_021381485.1:0-2343 GCF_001605985.2 Dendrobium catenatum | reverse complement strand
AAGAAAGTTCATCATCATTGTCAATTTCATAGTCAATTAGGGGTGTCAATATAGGTAAATTTGCTGGGTTCGACTCGAAATCGACCTGACTTGAATCTGGTTAACCCAAGCCTACCAACTTTACTCGTTCAATAAGCATTTCAAAAATAAGGACATATACCCGACTCACAAGCAATCTGAATGATCAAATAAAACATTTTGATTTTTTTTTTTTAAATGATAACTTATAACAATAGATTTTAGATTAACCAATAAAAATAAGTCAATCATAACAACAAATTAAAAAAATAATTTAAACGGGTCAACCCAAACTTGCATTTTTCAAATCGTGTTCGGGTCATTTTTTGACACCCCTACGGCGCCAACAATTTCTCTTTCATCATAGATGAATGGCTTGTGATTGAGAGGCTGAGGATGGTGCTTTTTTAAATGTTATTTCAATTTTTAAGAGTTCATTACGTAAATAATGAATTGTAATGTTAAATATACAAAACATATAGTTTTGACTATTATGTATGTCAATCCCTTAAACTTATTGATCAAATTTTTAGTTAGAAGGATCTATTTGATATTTTTTAAATGAATGTAATATAATTTTTGATCTATTCCTCATCTATTATACTCATATAAAAGAAATTTATCAACTTTAATTACAAAACAATGGCATTTCATTTAAATATGAACATGAAAAAGAAATAAAGCATTTTATTGGATATTAATAGTATAAGCAAGTAAAGTATAGCACTTTATAGAACTATGTTTTTGTATTATTATCATAAGGATAATTTTGTTCAAAAGAAATTTTGAAATATTTTTTTCAATAAATATAAAACATAAATAATTATCTAAATTGAATGTATTATTATTATTATTATTATTTGCATGATTTGACCATTATACATATAATTTCCTTTTTATAGTGACTAGTTTGGTGATTAAGATCCTTTTAATTTCCAATTATGCACCTCTGCAGCTATCTAACAGGCATATGATATCATCTGCAGCTTAAGACCAAAATGTATGGCACTTCCTATTCACCTCTATACCAAATCGCTTAATGATTCAGTTCAGCAATGACATGCATACTGGACATCTTATTCATTAGAAAGAAAAAGCAACCTACTGTAGCAATCAATTCATGGAACCAAAAATATCCCAGATAACGAGAAATTATTTTGTGCTGTCACCGGACGGTCCGGAGACGAATCAAAACGAGCCACGACACCCAGTACACACACCGATACACAATAAAAAAATGACGTGTCGTGTTTTGATTTGCCTCCGGACAGCATCCGGTGACCAGACAGAATAATTTTTTTCAGAGAAGGAACTGCAAGAGCTTCGAAAAAGGTGGATGCGAATAAAAATTAATACTTATCAAGATTAGCTTAAAACTATTAAATTTACTTCAAAATTAGTACAATACAAACTCCTTATATACAATATTAACCTTAAAAAAAAACATAATTTCTTTTCCTGATGAAAATTTGGAATTCATCATCTGAATAAAACAAAAGCCTGAGAAGCATAGGAGGGAATATGAACTATAACTCGAGAAGGAAATGAAAATCTCTTAATCAATGACCGCAGGTGCATAATCAACTTATAAATTGCCAAAAGATTTACTTCATTTGCTCTATTTTTCCTTAATGCAAGCTATGAAATACCATATAAGAATGTTTAGTAAATTTCTCACACAAGAACATTCAATTAGAACAAAAAGTGGCGTCCTTGGAGGACCCAATTGACAGAGAAAAAGCTAATGAAATGGATATTGATGATGATGATGAACTGGGGTTGACTTATTGAATATAAAAAAGCACTACAAAAATTGTCTAATGATATATTGTGATTTCTGATCTGATTTAGACTTCAGTTAGCGAAGATCTATTGGTCAAAACTCAAGGGCAACAAAGCAGGTTATAACTGCAGAAGCAATTTGGCATATTCTTTCAGTAAAGACTTTTTTAAAAGATTTTGTGGAACCTGTGGCTTTTGCAACACTTATGATGGATGCAGTGATGGAGCCAACCATAGCTTCACTTTCTTGTCTGTACTGGCTGAGGCTAAAACAGATGCTTGAAGGTTCCCTGCAGAATATATTAGAATTCATTAGAATGATAAAATTATTATGTAAATAGTTAGATGAATTGATTAAAAAAATTTGAATCATATATGTTTAAACATGATGTGATACGTAATGCATGGAGACGAACTGCTTGGGGATTTTAATATAAGACTGTTAAAGCTTTGCTAGTAATAGGATTAATGCTTACCCAAGTTAGGTTTTTAGAATCATCAAGTCAAAATTAAGTAAGGCATGCAGTTATAACTAGATTAACT
>NW_021381484.1:0-1072 GCF_001605985.2 Dendrobium catenatum | reverse complement strand
AGCTGAAGTAATATTTGAATTTGTCAACCTCGGCAAATTGTTGCGGAGGGTGGATGAATTTTGCTTTAAGCAATTGAAAGTTTATTTCAATTTTAAATATTTTTGAGATTTTTGGGATTTTGAGATTTTTTTTTGGATTTTAGATATTTGGAACGGCATTTGAAAAATATTTGTAAACCCCTCCAGTTGAGATTTTCTATTCAACACGGCCATCATCGGGGAGTTTGCATTCATTGCTCCTTATGGATTGAACCTTGTCAACTCTGTCGGACTGTCGACAAAAGATCGGGTTTCCTTGGCTTTGAGCCTTTATTAGTGAATTCTCTTGATTGTAGACTTTGAAGGCCTAATATGAATGTATTAAAACAAATACACTGGTCCCCACAACCGTGATTTGTTTGAAGGTTCGAACCTTGTCGGCTCCTATTGATCCGTATAGAAGGATCGGGTTCGAACTTGAATTCACTTGTCGACCCGCGCAGCATCCCTAGACGTTACGTGTGTACAAATAACACGCTCGTCGAGGCCCATGCGGGTTTAAGATTAAATTTACCCCTTTTGTGTACCTATGTGTATACAAACTACGGTGCACGTGCAGGGGTATTTTAAAAATATTTGTAAACACCTGTCTGCTTGCATGGATATTGCGGATCCGGTGGCGTGGCGTAGCGGCTTTTGAATGGAATTGTTTGCTGCTTTGCACAGGTAGACTGTCGTGCACTACTTGTATGATTTATGTAGGTAGATTGTAGTGCACTAACGAATCTCCTGCTTTGGGTTGTAGAGGCTCGTTGGAACTTGTATTTTTTATGCATTCTGCTGTGATTTTTAGTCTTTATAATGCAGCCGCTACTGCTGAAGGTAGATGTATTCATTCTTAGACCGAAGTTGACTACAGGATACTGCATTTACTGTAGTCTTTATGCATCTACCCATGGACGGATGTTGTACATACACTTGTATTCGTAGAGGACTCATGTATTGCAGATCTTTTATCATTACTTGTAGTAGGCTGATGTATTTGACTATTACTGAGTGGCTATCAATTGTATGGATGATTTAGCATCCGCTG
>NW_021381483.1:0-257 GCF_001605985.2 Dendrobium catenatum | reverse complement strand
GTCCGAATCTGATCCTTCTATACGGATCAATAGAAGTTGACAGGGTTCGGACCATTAAATAAATATACGGTTGTTTGAACCGGTGTATTTATTTTAATACACTCATATTAGGCCTTCAAGGCCTACAATCAATAGAATTCACTCACAAAGATATAAAGCATACGAAACCCGTTCCTCTGTCGACATCCGGATAGAGTTGACAAGGTTTAAACTATAAATGAAAATGACCCCACACCCCGATGATGGCCGTGTTGAAT
>NW_021381482.1:0-519 GCF_001605985.2 Dendrobium catenatum | reverse complement strand
GTGAACACTCAGAACCTAAGGATGAAGACGATATTGCATTAATGACTAGACAATTCAGAAGCTTTTTGAAGAGAAAGCAGAAGAGACGCCAACAATGGAATTGAGGTATGTTTAACAGAAATGACAAGGTTTCTAATGAAGTGATTTATTTTGAATGCAGGAAACCAGGTCATATCAAGACTGATTGCCCAAAACTCAAAGCCACTCCCAGCAAGGAGAAGGTAGAGGAGAAACCAATTGTAAAGAAGGGTAAGAATAAGTTTCAAATAGCTGTTTTGGCGGACTCAGCTTCAGATTCATCAGAGATTGAAAAGGAAGAAGAGGTCACCAATCTTTGCTTGATGGCAGATAGCATAGATCAATCAGATCAAGAGGAGGTATATGACTTAAGTTATGATGAATTATTTAAAGTTTCTAAACACATGCATGCTGCATATAGGAAAATAAAAAAGATGCATGCTAGTGTAAGTCTAGAATTGAACGAACTTAAGAAAGAACATGAAATCCTTAGGAAAGATC
>NW_021381481.1:0-781 GCF_001605985.2 Dendrobium catenatum | reverse complement strand
TAAAAATTTTGTTATTTATTTTTTTATTTAAATTAGATATTTAAGAATGAAAATAAAAAGTCTAATGTCAATTTCAAGCTTAGAAATTTATAAAAGTTTGACGATATTTTTTAAATTAGAAATTTATGCTCCCGCACATAAATAATCATGACTCCACCATTACGGGAAATAGGAGGAAATTTATAAAAGTTTGACGATATTTTTTAAATTAGAAATTTATGCTCCCGCACATAAATAATCATGACTCCACCACTACGGGAAGTAGGGTATTTCTTTTCCTATAAATAAGGGCTGAATTGACATTGTTTGGGTAATTATTGAACTATGAATATATTAATTTTAAACTATTCCTCTTCATTATCCTCTCTCTACTTTCTCTCACTCTTTTAAGTTCTCTCTATGAAGCAGTTAAATTCCCCGTTGATCTCTTTCCTCCAGCTGCTCTAATATGAAATTAATACAGTTCCCAAATTATTATAAATTAAATGACCAAATTGCTTTAATAAAACTATGGTAAGTAGGGGTGTAAGTGATCCGAGTTCTATTGGTTAATGAGCTAATGTGTCGAGATTATCGTGCCATGAATTTGAGCTTGAACATATACTAAGCTCGTATTTTAAATGAGCTCGAGCTCAAGCTTGGCTCATAAGCTTTTGGAGCGGCTCGATTAACTTAAAATATATGAGTGAAAATTATTTAAAATTAGCATTATATAATATTGTTGCGGTCTGAAAGATTCGTGGCGGTAGAGTGAGTAAACTTTTTGTCTTAGTGATGCACG
>NW_021381480.1:0-353 GCF_001605985.2 Dendrobium catenatum | reverse complement strand
CAAATAGAGAGTTCACTCAATTCAATCAATTTATGTACATAGATTGGAAGGAAATATAAAAAAAATAGTTTCATATACATAGAGTATATCAGAATTAGGAAGAGACTTGTAAATCTTACCAATTTTTATTAGTTAACATAAGTAGACCTGCTCCAAAATTCTCACTCATTACATTCTTCTTTCTTAAATCAAATATTTCCCACTATATTTCTAATGCCCAACCATTAAAATAAATCATGAAAGGGCTATGTCGTGTTAGCTTTTTTTGTTTGATGTTGCAATTAAACTTTAACCAACAAGAATTTCTTATTTCTTTGTTTCATAAAATTAAAAACTAGAATAGTCTCTAGTTG
>NW_021381479.1:0-365 GCF_001605985.2 Dendrobium catenatum | reverse complement strand
CAAGATGTGAATATAGGCTCTTTGATCAAGTTTCACTTAATAAAGCATCATTTGCTAAGAATTGATTACATGCCTCATAACTAATGTACCAAAGGGCCCAACAAGAAGAAAATCTCTATAGAAATCGTTAGTCTCTAAAATATAGGAATCTAATTTATAGTTTCACTGCATGCGTCTACAATTCCCTTCAAACACAAATAAATTTGTAGGGACATTAAAGAAACAGTTAGAAAGCTCAATCTTGTCATTATCACAACGATTCCTTGTTTCCACGGATTTTTTTTTTTTTTTAACTTCTTACACAAAGCAGTCAAAGAACTTCTCAAGTCCAAACTCAAAGAGATAAAATCGGATAACGTGCTGCC
>NW_021381478.1:0-374 GCF_001605985.2 Dendrobium catenatum | reverse complement strand
ATTTACTTAATTAGTATATGTATTTAAAATTATTTTAAATTTTATAGATTTTAAATTCCTTAATTTTGGGGAATCCATTCATGAAATTTTAAATATTGATTGTGATTATGAATAGTATTCTTGGGGGCGATAGATTAGTGAATGATTGAGCTTCAATCATTCACTAACCACTTTGTTAAGCACTCTTATATTATTTTAACGTCTTTTGCATGTGTATGATGTACGAGCACTTAGTTTAGGCTCTCTAGATTTTAGGATTGGTTTGTTTACTATTTTTATGCATTCCACTCATGTTATCCTAAGGGTTAGTCATTGATTATTTTTTGAAACCTACTTAACTTAGTGACACCCTAAGGATAACAATTAAGAACAAG
>NW_021381477.1:0-402 GCF_001605985.2 Dendrobium catenatum | reverse complement strand
TGATAATGAACTATTCTTAATTTATAAAATCCATTAATATGTCCATAATTTTCCCTAATTAATTCCCATCAATAAGAATTGAAACCCTCTTAAATTGATCTATAGATTGGTCTTAGTTTAGTCCTTAGATAAAATCAAGGGTTAACCAATTTTAATTAATCCTAAAAATCTTAAAAATCCCAAAAGTGTTTTAAACACTTTTTGATCTGTCCTTAGATCATTTATGACCTTTGGAAATGATCCCAAGGTGTTTAGGGCTCATTTGGGTTCAAATCCTTAAGCAGACCCCTTAGTCGTAATAACTTGGTAACCCCTATGAATATGCATAATTCTTAAAATTCACTGTTAATTATAGAAAAATTTTTACTAATCAAACTCAATGGCTAATGACTTCAATTAGAA
>NW_021381476.1:0-231 GCF_001605985.2 Dendrobium catenatum | reverse complement strand
TTCTTCTTTTTTTTTTTTTTTGTAACTTCTTACATATGTTTTTTATGATTCTCCCTCTTTCTGCTGACTTCTCTTTTGCTTTGTGCAGGTCCTAGAAGTGCAGAATACCTGGTCCTTGGAAGGAGTGGAATAAAGCTGTCGGCTTCCTCTTCAGGCGTAGTTTAGGAGACAGATTTGAGTCCTTTGAGAAGGAAATTGTACTTTTCTTTTTCTTTCAGCTGATGTAATCTT
>NW_021381475.1:0-209 GCF_001605985.2 Dendrobium catenatum | reverse complement strand
AGATATTCACAAATTATACCTTAATTGATCAAGAAATAAAGGAAGTAATTAAGGATGATTGATACGATCATATCGTCCTGGACGATTGCAGGATCGGCAAGGACGGTCAAGTCAAAAACCATAAGTTACTTCAGGACTATAAATATCGACCAGCTCGTATCCAGGGTTATTCTCAGGATGATTTTCCCTATGTTAGAGAGAGAGCTCCT
>NW_021381474.1:0-302 GCF_001605985.2 Dendrobium catenatum | reverse complement strand
TTTTATTTGTTACTCCTCTTTTTAGTGATATCAAAAGTGGGAGAAGTTTGTTCTCTACTTTAAGTAGTAGGCTTTATTGAGATGTCTTGTTTATCGTGCTTTTTTTATCTACTTCCAATGAAATTCATGATTGTTTAATTATTCATGTTTCTATTCATGCTTTTATGGTTACTTGAAAAAATACACAAAAAATTAAGCTAACTTGCTTATCAATAATATTATTTTATTTACATTAAAAAGGAGGAGATTGTTGTAGTCCAAGACTCCTAGCTTGAGATTTTGATGATGATAAATAATATTGA
>NW_021381473.1:0-370 GCF_001605985.2 Dendrobium catenatum | reverse complement strand
CTCAATAGGCACGAAGATCAAATGACAAAAAAATTGGATGGCAGTCTAATTTGGACTATTTATACAAAAGATAAGAAAAACTGCCCAAAAACTGCAAGTTTTCAATTCTGTACGCAGTGTATCGTCCCGTACGATCGTGAAACTTCCTGGACGATATTACTTAAAAGCCTCGAAACGAACCTATTTGTATATGTGTACGAAATGTTTTCGTATAAGCTGATCGTCCCGTACGAACCAAGTTCGTCCGGTACGAACGGTTATTACAAGGTCTGTTCCAAAAACTGCAGAAAAACTTTCCTAAGTCGGTTGTATCGTCTGGACGAAAATTGGTTCGTCTGGACGAAAATCTTACAGAGACCAAATCGTCCTA
>NW_021381472.1:0-330 GCF_001605985.2 Dendrobium catenatum | reverse complement strand
AACCACACGCGGTTTGTAAACTCCACAAATCTCTCTATGGACTAAAACAAGCGCCGCGCCAATGGTTTCAGAAACTCACCGGATTCCTTCAACAACAAGGCTTCGGGTTCAGTCGTTCCGATCCTTCACTTCTACTATTCAACAAAAACAATATTTCTATCTACATACTAATCTACGTAGATGACTTTCTTGTGACAGGAAACAACGACCTCATGATTCAACGGCTGCTTCAACAGCTCAGCAACCAATTTGCCCTCAAACAGCTTGGCCCGATTTCTCTTTTCCTCGGAATTCAGGTAACTCGCTCCTCTACCGGTTTCTTCCTATCAC
>NW_021381471.1:0-244 GCF_001605985.2 Dendrobium catenatum | reverse complement strand
GATGAAATAAAACAAGAAAGAGATGAGACTAGCTTATGCCAAGTCACACAACTAGAAGTTAAAACTAAAGAATAGTCAATTACTCAAGTAAAGCATTCATGGAAGATTTTCAACAATAAATCCCTAAGTTAACAATAAGACTAGACACTATGAAAAGAGAACCCTCACTCAACTCTCTAAAATACTAGGCTTGGCGGATGGACTTAGCACAACCTTCATGAATCAATTAAGACCACAATTCAAG
>NW_021381470.1:0-423 GCF_001605985.2 Dendrobium catenatum | reverse complement strand
TTGTTGTACTAGAGTCCAGGACTGGAGGCAAGGTTACTATTAGAGACAACACCACCAAGAAGGTGGTAGGCGCAGGTATAATTGGTAATTCCAAGAAACTTATGAAAGATAATGTTTTGCTTGTAGATGGATTGAAACACAACTTGCTCAGCATCAGTCAACTCTATGACAAAGGCTTCATTGTGCAATTTTTTGCAAATTCATGCATTATAAGTTTAAGTAACAACACTATTTTGTAGAAAAAGATGATCAACAACGTCTACATGCTTGATTTAAATAACATTGAATGTACTGCTTCTTTTTGCTTAAAAACTATGATTGATGATTCTTGGTTGTGGCACCGGAGACTCTGTCATGCAAGTATGAAATCCCTTAGGAAAGTGACCGAAAAAGACCTAGTTAGAGGTGTCCCCAAACTTAAGT
>NW_021381469.1:0-224 GCF_001605985.2 Dendrobium catenatum | reverse complement strand
TAATCATAACAAACATTGCACAAACCACATTTCCAAACACTGCAACAAAAACTTCTTTCATTAAAATCATTCGCCAAACATTGTCGTAGCAATTACATCAATTCCAATGGCAGTAATGAAGATGACAACTTAGAAGGTATTTCTCCAATGTTGTCCACCCACTGTAGAGATGAAGGAAAAATACCCGATTGAGGCAGGATAATAACTCCTCCTTCACCTCTTGT
>NW_021381468.1:0-2495 GCF_001605985.2 Dendrobium catenatum | reverse complement strand
CATTTTGATAATCATAACACCGTGGAAGGGTATTATATTACCCAACCCATTTTGTTTGATAACATTCCATTTGATTTTTAAAAGATTTGTATGTCCAGGTTTTTACAATCGATTGATTTCTGTACGTGGCATATGATTCAATCTGGCTATGATTTAACATTTCGTATTATGAATGGAGTTAAAATAGAGATTTTTTTACTAAATGGTCCTTAGCGAATCGTGATCTTGAGCAACTGAATGCCAAATATTTTAACTGTTTTTTATGTGCATTAAAATCTAAATATTACATGCCTATTTCTACGTGCACTTGTGAAAAGGAAATATAGAATAGAGTCTATATTACTTATAAAGGCAGAAGTAAAGTTAAACAACCTCGCATGAATCTACTTTTACATGAATACAAACTCTTTTACATGCAACCAAGTGAATTAATTTCCAATATTTATACTAGGTTTACAAAAATCATCACATCATTGTATGTTTTAGATATAGATATTTCAAATTCTGCGAAAGTTAACAAAATTTATGTTTTTTGCTTAAATCTTGGGCTGCAAAAGTTATTGTCGTTTATGAATCTAAAGACTTAAATGCATACTCTATTGATAATCTACATGGCTCTCTAATTGCCTACAAACAAAAGGTGAGTCAAAGACATGCAAGTGCAGGTGAACGAAAAAAGAAAAAGAATATGGAAATTTACATACGTATATACCACTTTATACCATCCTATTTACATATCTAACACCCAAAACTTTAATATTACATATATACCACTCTATATTATTCTAATATCAAATATGCCACTCATATTTCCTTCCTAGTACTCATATATTTCATTTCTACCACTCATATTTGATATGAAAATGAACTAAGGGTGGTATATATGTAATATTAAAGTTTTAGGTATTAAATATGTAAATAGAGTATTATAGGGTGGAATGTATGTAAATCTCCCAAAAGAATAATAGTGTTAAAGGCTGACGATACAGAAAGCAATGATTCAGGAACATATGAAAATGATGATATTACACTAATGGCCTGACAGATTGAAAAGTTTCTTGAAATGCATGGAAAAGTGCCACTTTGATAAGCATATAGGTAAATTTGCAAAATCAAATAAGTTTTCTACTGATGTGATTTGTTATGTGTAAAAAAAGCCAAGACATGTTCGATCCGATTGCCTAAACATTAAGAGCCACCCATCTAAGGGTAATGGTGAGGAAAAATGCAATGCATAGAAGGGCAAATAGAAGTTTTAAAAGGTTTTTTTGAGCAAACTCAAATTTAGAATCATCAAAAACTAAGCTAGAAGAGGAGGTAATCAACTGTGCTTAATGGCTAAAATAGCATTGGTGACTCCAACAATGATCAGGTATGCGACTTATCTTATGATGAATTATTCTCGTTATCATATGATTAGTATAAAAAATTAAGAAGTACCACTCACATCTTAAAACAGAATATTCCACCTTGAAAGATGAGCATACAAATTTAATTAATAATTATTCAAACTTAAGGAATGATCATATTGCATTGGATAAAAACTATGAATCATTAAGTAGGAGAGCCCTAACCTGAGAGGTGAGCTCAGTTTATGCAATTGTTTTATATTTAGGCTTATTTTACAAAAATCTTAGAGCATCTCTCTCTAGAATTATTCTCACTCTATTTCACTAGACTTTTTTCACTTAATATTCTCAATATAGTTGGGTGTGATTTAAGGAAAATTTTGAATTCAATAGAAAGCTATGATGCACCGACACTTTTCCTCAAAGAGGCGTGCAATGTCTGACGCATATTTGACACGACACGCGTCTAACTCACCTCTGACACATGTCGGATACACCGAAAACGTGTCAAATAAAAAAATAATTAAATACAAATTGAACACATGTGTTCGACACATGTGTCTTAAATATTTTTTGAATTTTTTTAATATAATTTCTTGTAATTAATTTTTTTATGTATTTAAAATATAAAATTTAAATTTCTTATTACCTATCCAAAACACCAAATCAATCGCTCGTGCTCAATACCTCATTCATAGAATATTCACATTTTCAATTCTTTTTAGCAGGTCGCGACTTTAGTTTCAAAATAATGTTTGATGTCATCTCAACATCGATGTCTGACATCATTACAATATCGATATTTCAAAACAATCTCAACATTAAAATCTGACATTGTCTTGAACTTGATGCTTAACGCTAGCAATTTCTATGTCCACAACTTGACAACTCATCTTTGTCCTACGTCATCTTAGCATCAACAACCAACGCCCACTCAACATCGACAAAAGATGCCGATACTTATTGCATAACATTGATGCCTGACACTCGACAGCATTGTCATCTCCTCTTTCGATGCCTAATACATAGCATCGACAGCCGACTCTCGACATCCTAATATTAAACATTTTAAGCACAAAATTCAATTAAATGACTTATTATATCTAAATTATTTTTAATATTATACTTATTCAATTTTTATATACT
>NW_021381467.1:0-263 GCF_001605985.2 Dendrobium catenatum | reverse complement strand
AGAAATTTCACGTCGGGTAGAAGTTCAACGTCGGGTAGAAGACCGACGAGAATTCGTCGACGAGCAGGAGTCTAACGACGAGTAGGAGTCCGCTGACGAGCAGAAGTCCGACGTCGGGTAGAAGACCGAGGAGAATTCTTCGACGAGCAGGAGTCTAACGACGAGTAGGAGTCCGCTGACTAGCAGAAGTCCGACGAAAAGAAGAAATCCTTCGTCGGGTAGAAGACCGACGACGAATAGGAGTCTGCTGACGAGCAGAAGTC
>NW_021381466.1:0-378 GCF_001605985.2 Dendrobium catenatum | reverse complement strand
ACTTTAACTAACTGTCCAACTTAGGATCTACCTAAATCACACAAGCCTTAAACACACATAGAATTGTTTGCTAGGGCACCACTTCTAGATCTAGGTTAGGCCGCTGGGTTTTATTTTTCTGCGGTGTGCCGGAGCTTTCCGTGGTTTTCATTACATGCTATTTGAAATGATTGGTGTGTTTGCTTACATTTATTGCAATTTGTGATGTGATGAGCGCTAGATTTACCCCTAAGTTAGGAGCGTTATATATATATTGTTCTTCTGTGCAGGTGGCCATGCTCAAGCTAATAAAAGGGGGGGGCACCATTATATTTTCTAATATTGTCTTATGCAGGTGCTTGCTCAGCCCCCCCCCCCTAAATAAATGAGGGCTAAATA
>NW_021381465.1:0-420 GCF_001605985.2 Dendrobium catenatum | reverse complement strand
GATCTGCTTGCTGCTCCGCCCGTTCATCGCCGGATCATGTAATGTGAAGTTATTTTATGCATTTTTTATGTTAAATTAGTTAGATTTATGTTGATTTTCGCGTTTTCTCTTACGATCAATTGTGTTACAAATATATCAAAAAATTAAAATAAATTATTTATGAAAACAAATTAAAGCCTTACCCTTACGCTAAACTCTATCGATTAACACACACCATAATAGTAGCAGGAAAAAAATTTCTGGAGCATAAGTCGCCCGTTAAACGGGCAACTTATGCTCGAGAATTTTTTTATTCTGCACTAAGTCGCCCATTAAACGGGCGACTTACTGATATCATTAAAAAAATAATAATTTCTGATCAATTTTTACCATCTAAAAAAAAATCAACAAGTTATGCAAAATTATCACATAAGTAGTAGT
>NW_021381464.1:0-551 GCF_001605985.2 Dendrobium catenatum | reverse complement strand
CTTGAGTGGTCTTTAAGTGTAGGGAAGTCAGTTTTCATGTGTCCTGGTTTCCTGCAATTATAGCAAACAACATCAGATGATTCTTTAACATGTTTATGATCCTTACCTTTTGTCCAATTTTGATGATGCTTTTGTTTCTTCCTTAGAAAGCTTTTGAATTGCCTTGTGATGAAGGCAACTTCATCGCTTTCAAACCCAAAAGATTCAGAATCCGATTTGTGCGCCTTTAATGCAACTGTTTTCTCCTTCTTCTTCTCACCTGCATCAAAATTTCTTTGATTCACCCCTTGCTTGTAAGCAATGAGTGAGACAAGTAAGTTATCAATAGAATAAGTGCTCAAATCCTTAGATTCAGTTATTGCAGTAATTTTAGCATCATACGACGAAGGCAAACATCTCAAAATCTTGTTAATTTTTTCATAGTTTGAAAGTTATTTTCCTAGTGCATGCAGTGAAGTAACTATCTGAGTAAACCTTGTGTACTTGTCAGAAATCGATTCATGAGGTTTCATATAAAAAAGTTTATAGTCATGCAAGAGAATGTTCAAACG
>NW_021381463.1:0-212 GCF_001605985.2 Dendrobium catenatum | reverse complement strand
AATGTAGAAATCGGTGAGAACTTTCTTCTTTACGAGATGACCCAAGAAATATGGGAGGTCGTTAAAGAGACCTACTCCAGTTCCGACAACAATTCCAAGCTATTCTCAATTGAGACCATCCTTCACGATTACCAATAAGAACATGACAGTAACTCAATATTTTAATACTCTAACTCGTTATTGGCAACAATTAGATATGTTTGAACATTATC
>NW_021381462.1:0-220 GCF_001605985.2 Dendrobium catenatum | reverse complement strand
AAACTACACCAAACAACCAAAAATAGCCCAACAACCCTACAACAGGATAAACCTGAAATAGAATAGGACAATGGGAGTATCATCTAGGAAAATTTTCTTAATCAGGTTTACATGACCCTGATACACTAATTAGGATTATGAGCTAAACAGATCATTCAGGACAATCCAAAATCATCTTATATTATTTGGTTAGAAAAATTAATTTTCTCAATCTCCCTTT
>NW_021381461.1:0-237 GCF_001605985.2 Dendrobium catenatum | reverse complement strand
ACCTGAGAAGTTCGTAGAAGAAGAAAAGACATAATGAAAAGATTGAAGAAAGAAAATGAAGAAATGAAGATTCAAAGAACAGTATATTCCATTTCAAAAATCCCTTGCGTCATTCTTAGGATTAGAATCCGGGTTTGTTGTCAGTAGTGCCCGGCCACTTTACTTTTCTATAAATTCTGGGTGTAATATGGACATTGGATATTGAACATTATATTTGGATTATTAAAATTGATTGTT
>NW_021381460.1:0-236 GCF_001605985.2 Dendrobium catenatum | reverse complement strand
CACTCAAGCTCAAAAACTGCTGGAGATTTTTGAAAAATAAATAATGATTATTTATTTAATTTAAGTTTTATTAAATTTTCTTCATGCATCCCATACTTTAATATATTAAGTTGATATCAATTAGTTTCGAATTCTCTTATTAAGGACTTAGATTTTCTACAATTTTGAATCTAATGATCAGAATATTCTTCTTTCAAATATCTTTTTTTTTAATAAATAGTATAAATTTTTACTTT
>NW_021381459.1:0-467 GCF_001605985.2 Dendrobium catenatum | reverse complement strand
CAGTCAATTGTCGGCCCATCAGATCTCCCATAGAGCAATCGGTATAAACTTCCATGGTAGAGCCTCTCATAGACCTTTGATCAGAACCCTCACGTGCATGGAAACCAAGCAACTTACAAAGTTAGGGATGCTGTAACGATGCTATGGTGTTCACCGTATTGATAAAATCATAAAATCTTTCAAATTTTGCTAGTATCAAGTATTCACAATTAGACATTACAATAAATAAAGTATCTAGGAATTGAAGGTAAATTAAACACCAATGTAAAAGCAGAATCGAGGTCATTGTTATGAAAACATAAAGAAATGCATGCACATTGACATACAGTAGAAAATGAAAATTGTAAAGAAGAATGCTAATACAAAATGTTAAGGGCATTATGATACACCTTAGGTTTTGACAATTTCGGTTTTGCCCTAATTTCCCCCTAAAAAGAGGAATTTCTCCACCAAAACCAAAGAAGAAC
>NW_021381458.1:0-216 GCF_001605985.2 Dendrobium catenatum | reverse complement strand
TTTTTTCTTCTCAAAATGACTTACAATCATCAAATCACTTGATTTCTGCTAGAACGGGTTCAATATATTAACTAAATACGTGATATTAAAAATTTATTGTACAAAAAAATCATAACATCTCTTTAAGATCGAATCAATACAAGATAAAGCTAATATCAACCAAGAAAAAAATGTAAATTAATAGGAAATTAAATGTCTTAGTGAAATCAGAATTTG
>NW_021381457.1:0-445 GCF_001605985.2 Dendrobium catenatum | reverse complement strand
AGTACCGAGCAATACCGAGTACTGAGCAGTATCGAGTACCAAGTGATACGCGTGTGCGATACGTGTGTCCGATCTAATTTAAACAATATTTTAATTGGACACGGCAAAGCCGTATCCGACACGTATCCGTGCCGTATCGGAGGCATATCCGTATCCGACACGTGTCCGATACAGCATGCCTCATAAATAGGCGTATCCGTGCATCATAGCAATCCACTGATTTTAGGTTGTTTTCATCACGTTCTTGTGTGTTTTCTTGCTGTTTTTATCAATTATTGCTAGGGTTGCTTGCGAACTCAAGTATTTCCTCTTGGATTACTTGCGAACTCAAGTATTTCCTATCAGTTTTCACTCACATGTAAGTGACTTAGTTGCCAGCGCACCCTTATTTCAATTAATTGCTTATTATTTGTGGGCTCCGAAAATTCGGCCCCGGCCTCCGCTC
>NW_021381456.1:0-268 GCF_001605985.2 Dendrobium catenatum | reverse complement strand
AAGGGGCATTTTAGTCTTTTATTTCCTTTATCATTTTAAGGCCTATATATATGACCATTTCTTATGTAATGGGTTAATGAATATTTTGAATGAAAATTATGTTTTGTTTCCACTTCTTCTTGCATGAAAGCTAGAGAAGGGAGAGAGCTCAAGGGGAGCAAATCGCAAGGCCCACCAGTCGTTGGAAGAGTCCGCGGCTCGTGGTTAAGTTCGTTTCTATTCTAACGGTGCTTCTTTCATCCTCATCCAACACCAAATTCCCCTCCCG
>NW_021381455.1:0-254 GCF_001605985.2 Dendrobium catenatum | reverse complement strand
TAGTAAAGAATTTATTTAGGAGTCATTATTAGACAAAATCATAAACCGTCTTCTTCATAACATCTATATTATTATGTTTTAGTTTACCTTATTTTTTTATATTTTTTTAGCACTAGTAAAAATCCTTAAGAAATTGGCACCTTATGGTACACATAGGGGTTTTCAGATCATCAGGCATCCATATTGAAAATTAATTTCACAAGAATTTTCTAAACAACATAAGTTATTTTATGAATATTTTTCAATTATTTTTT
>NW_021381454.1:0-226 GCF_001605985.2 Dendrobium catenatum | reverse complement strand
CTTTTGTTTTAACAAACCCAAATAAATCAAATAAATTTCTAAAATCTAAATCAAATTTCAATTAAATCAAATCAAACATAAAAAATGAACTTACAATCTTTTAAAAGATCAAAACAAAAGCTTGAATCCTTAAAACTTAAATCAATCCTTAATTAACTCTTAGTTGAATCTTAATTGAATAAATATACCAAAATCCATTAAAATTTCAATAAATACTAAAAATTTA
>NW_021381453.1:0-204 GCF_001605985.2 Dendrobium catenatum | reverse complement strand
AACAGGCCTTTAAGGGTTCAAATAGGGATTTTGACTCAATTAACCTCCCCATACTTGGGGACCACCTCTAATGATTTTCAAACATCATTTCAAATTTATCCAGCCATGACTCACCCCTTGGGTCAACCTGGTTGACCCAGTTAACATGGTTTGACCTAGTGAACCCTTAAGAGTTCAAATGAATCACTTCGACCCATTTAACTA
>NW_021381452.1:0-1194 GCF_001605985.2 Dendrobium catenatum | reverse complement strand
TATAATATTGTAATTTTTCTTTTATATTTATTTTTTTTCTTTTGTTGAGCCTGGCCACAAATTATATGTAAGAATGAGCAACCATGTACATAAACAGTGGGAGAGGGCTTTAAAAATGAAGAAATTTTTCCACTGTTAATCGTACTGTATGAGTTTAGTTTGTACTGTACGATCTGATCTGGCTGAAATGGCTGTATGGGAACAAGTCTTGCTGTTCGTTGTATATCGTACTGTACGAAGTGTTTCTAATTAAAAAACTCTAGTTTCTAAATTAATTTAAGTAATTTTAATATGAAAATTTTAAACTAATATTATAATATGATAATTTCTAAATACTTACTTAAATTAACCCCACGATTAGTGTATAAATCAAGGATTAATTTTTAATTGGCTATCATAATGTACGACATGGTTCGTGCTGTACGATCAACCGAGGTTATTTTCAATCATCCTAAACTTTCATTCTAGAAGATCCCTTGATTTTTACTAATCGTATTATATGAATTTGTTCATACCATATGATGTACAGAGATAAGTTTCATCATCCCAGCAATCGTCCTATACGAATAGAAGAATTTTACATATTGTATGGTACGAGTTTAAATTATACTGTACGATATTATTCAGAATTTTTTTTTCTGTTCATAAACCTTCATACCAGGACGAATGATGTTTTTTACTAATCGTACTGTACGATCATAACCACTTATTTGAATTTTTTTGGGTTTCTTGGAGCCTATTTTAAGTATCAAAACTTCTATTTTTTCGTATGTGACTGTGAGAGAGGAACATGATTAGAGAGGGATTCCTTGGGAGAGAGCTCTTGAGAAGATTTTGGGATCTGTGAGAGGAAGGATAAGGTGGGCTTAGTGAGGCAGAAGGAATGTGAGGGAGATCACACGGTTGCTCCAAGTTTGCTGCACTTTGCTTCTCCTATGGCCCGAGAAGATCTTGTGGGAGGTTCTTTGAGGGGGAGACTCTTCTACATCAGTGTCCTCTAATATACTATGCCTTCTCTAGGAGAGAGAAAAATGAGAAGGTACGCTGCCATCGCCAGAAGGGTGACAAAGCACTTGGCACTCTTCCACATCGGGTTGGTGAAAGTGAGATTTGTAAGGGCTTCTCCACCTTGTTGTAGGGGCAAAACGAGAACTATTATTTATAGAGAAATTCCCGGAGTGGATGACTACCAAG
>NW_021381451.1:0-308 GCF_001605985.2 Dendrobium catenatum | reverse complement strand
ACAAGCTATCATAATAATAAAAGACAACCATAACATAAATAAGTTCGACTAAGTAACATCCAAATATCTCATAATTCAAATATTACAATCTTTTTTTAAAAGATCAAATATGAATTTAATCTACTCTTCTTGGAAATCATCATCATCAGCAAATGTTAAAAAAGCTTCATTATTTTTTTCAACATTATCTCCTACTTCATAATCCTCTTCATCACCCTCATCATCATTCTCAATAGCAACATCATGCCTAATTGAAGATCCTTTCTCTTTTCCTTTAGATCTTTCCCGAATATTATAGCTTTTATCAT
>NW_021381450.1:0-804 GCF_001605985.2 Dendrobium catenatum | reverse complement strand
AAGAGTATCATTGATCAACTTAAGAGCTTTTGTGACCTTCTGCTGTCTAGGAGAGAGATCTTTCCAAATTGGAATTTCCCAAGTTGGTATTGGAGAAGTGCTTCGCTGTTCTGCTTCTCTCAAGACAATGTAAACAGCCTACTATATCTATAAAATTAGATAAAATATGTAATAAACAGAGTGGAATGAGAAAAGTTAAAAAGAATTTAAAATTACCTCAACAATGCCATTGTCCAGTGATAAAGAATCAAAATCATAGTTGAAAACAGCCTTCCCAATGACATCTAAGGTTAACCGTGAGAAGAGTGACTCCATCTCTACATCTTCACCATCTGATGAAGCTCTATCCAACTTCTCACAGAGTCTAAATGAAGCTCGCCCAAAGAGAATAATCATGGCAGCCACATACTGTTGATGACGCAAAACTTATAGTATCGGCTATGGCAAAGAAACAAAAAGAAGTACAAAAGCCAACTACATATTTTGCAACACCCTGAGCTCATGTACTGCAACAAAAGATTAAACTTGTAATAAACCAGCTGACATGCAGCAATAACCTTCTTATGTAATGCAGGGACAATTACTCTTCGCCGGACCCGCCATATCTCACCATCAGCTGGGATCAATCCTTTCCCCATGACAAAGTCGAGAATCTCCGCTAGAATGCCCTTCACATTATAGGCGGGGGCATAAAATAATAAGCTTTTGTTTTCTCAGAAAACAGCGGAGTTGAAACCAAAGGAGAACAAGTACTAAAACTACCTTTGAGTAAGCTTTGCAGTTATCCTTAAGAATGTGCTTGGC
>NW_021381449.1:0-270 GCF_001605985.2 Dendrobium catenatum | reverse complement strand
TGTTTGGGCAAGGAGTATAGTTTATGAGGTGGGTAGATTAGTGGGTCATGTGATCTGTGGCTCCTGAATCAATTATCCATAATTCCTTTAGATGATTTCTTGAAGCACTTAAACTGAAAGAAATTAGAGTCTTACCTGAGAGTGTAAGTGAAGAAGAAGCATTTGGTTTTTCAAGAGATACCAGGAGTTGTTTTAATTTGTCAATATCTTCTTTATTGAATTCTCCAAGGCTTGACCGTGCTTCTGGCTTACTTGTAGTGTTGTTGGCAT
>NW_021381448.1:0-338 GCF_001605985.2 Dendrobium catenatum | reverse complement strand
TAGACCCTAATTACCTAAGGACCAAGCTAAGACAAGTATAAAGATCAATTTGAGAGGGTTTCAATTCTTATTGGTTAAGGGGTCAATTAAGGATAATTAAGGACATTTTAATGGATTTTAGGAGTTAAGAAAAGTTCATTATCAATTGATTAGGGTTAACAGGCCATTTATAAGAAGGATTTTTGGGGCTCCTACTTGGGGAAACAAATGAATTCCAAATTTAATGAAATTTGGGCCATAGAATTACTTGACCCTAAGGACTAAACCCACCAAATTTGAGCTCAAATGGAGCACTCTAAGATGGTCAACCAAACCACCCAAGGTGAGCTCTAAGTCAC
>NW_021381447.1:0-1540 GCF_001605985.2 Dendrobium catenatum | reverse complement strand
ATGGAATCATGCCACCAACGAGAACAATCCCAGTCAAGACCGAGGCACCAAATAAAAGCATATAGAAGAAATCTGCAGTACGTCCCCTGAATGAGTTCTCCTCAAGTAGTTTGCAATATCGAGCAAGGAAAAACATGTGGAAGAGAAAGTCCAAATCTGTTCAAAACATACAGCATGATCATACAAATGTTAAAATGGAAACATACATAAAAGAGAGAACAAAAAATAAAAATAAAAATTGCATGTCACATTAATAAAAGGCATGGATGGCAAAACCATGTGTCCATTATAAACAAAATTTAAAATAACAAAAATAGAGAAACCACGCCACATGCTAAGTGTAATAATATACGAACATCGCACTAAGTGCAAAAGTGTAAAGACAACACAGTAGCAGCCTCTATCACTATAAATTGCTATTCATCATCTTAACCATTACCCTTTTCTACTATTTGAGTCAACTTATGAATCTTCATCCACATTTTGTCTCCGCAAAATATTGCATGAGTTAAACAAGTCAATTCAAAATTTTGTCCAGTTTTATCCAAGCTACCTTTGTCAACGTTTTTTTGTTCACAATCCATTTAAATTAATTATATATATCTATCTTATTAGTATATCTTTTACCCTTAGTTACACATGCCCAAACCATCAATATCTATTTTTATCATCACTCTAATAAAATTATTTTTCAATCCATCCTTTTTAATTTTTCAGAAATTTCATCAGAACAATTTTATTCCTACCCTAAACTTGCCTATATGCTACTAATCATGCATGAAAAAAAAAGGGGGAAAAAACATGCACTTTTAAGAGCATTGCTAGAGAAATTTTAATTATTTTGAAGAAGCACATCCATGAATTTTACTAAAAATTATAAGGAAACAAAGTTCTTTATTAAATCCTTCACTGGCAATACTCTTAAATAAGATAAAGCAAGCAAAGAAGAAGTGTGCACTCAGGTTCTACACTTCATTTGCAGTTAGGCAAAAATATGATAATTACATATGAAAACAACCTTAGCAAAATTGAAAGATAAATCATAACATATGAAACCAAAATGTAAAATGAGGAATTTGAACAGAAAATTTCATGGCATGCTTAAATGCTAAAGAAATAATCTATCAATATACTGATATTCAAACATGACCATTAGGATTCCGAATCAACTCCTTTAAGAGTACATTGCAATGGTATTTCAAATGTTTTAAAACTACACCGATAAAGTTTCGGATATATTTTCATTAAAAAGTATGCTTTGAAAATTAAAGAAAAGGTTTAATCCAAAACTTATATGTCATAACTTAAGGCTACAAAAAAAAAATCATTTGCAATATACTGATATCAATACATGAAAGAAATAATTCTGAAACATGCACCTTAGGGAGCACATGCAATGGGAATATGCTTAAAAAAAAAAAAAAACATCAACAGTACTTTCACCACAAAGTAAAGCGAAAGAAAGTTCTTCAAAGAAAGCCTTTATTAAGAACTAATAACTATACATGGTAAATCTGACAATTAGTCTGCGCAATCATTG
>NW_021381446.1:0-211 GCF_001605985.2 Dendrobium catenatum | reverse complement strand
ATAGTATAGTATGATTTATAATCATATTAGATGATTTATAATCATACTGGATGACCTATAATGGTGTTGAACTAATCATATTATATGAGGCTTCTATTACACTATACAAAAAGAGTCATCAGAATTTAAAAATTATGGTTTTTAAAAGCCCACTATTTAAACAATAATTAAGACATTGAATAAGTCTTTTGGCAGTCAAAGGAATGTTTTT
>NW_021381445.1:0-241 GCF_001605985.2 Dendrobium catenatum | reverse complement strand
TTTAGGAAAGTGTTATGAATGATTCAAATTTAAATTCAAAGAGTTTGGATTTAGTCATAACCTATGTTGCACCGATATGGATACGACAACACGGATAGGACACGATACGGATACGGGACACGTCAATTCTTAAAAATACAGGATACGGGTACGGCGCGGACACGGCATCGTAATTTATAAATCATACATAAAAATTAAGAAATTAATCAAAGCATAATATTTGAAATTACAAAAAAAAATG
>NW_021381444.1:0-208 GCF_001605985.2 Dendrobium catenatum | reverse complement strand
ATCTCTAAAACATCTATTTTTATTAAGTAAGATAATTATTGTAATTAGAGTAAACAACAATAGTTGATTACTAAAAAGCATACTTCCTCATGGGTTTGACATTCTACCCTATAATTTTATTACTTGATTTAGCACAAATACTTGAGTATATTAAGTGGGGCTTACTAATAAATATATAAAAAAACCTAAGCATTGTTTAACGAAAATA
>NW_021381443.1:0-338 GCF_001605985.2 Dendrobium catenatum | reverse complement strand
CTACATACTTTGAATTTTAAAATATTCCGTAAATCATGATTTGTGATTGAGAGCTTAATTTCAGCTAATTGTCCTATATGAACTTAATCGTACAATATGGTAAGGTCAAATGGCTTTTATTATGCTAATTATATGTTATAATTATTTTATGAATATATGGTCATATAGTACGATATGTATCGTATAATATAATTAGTTTAAAAAATTATACTTCTAATTTTTTCTATCTCACTAGATTGAGTGTTTGTTTTCACAATCACTAGGCAAGCATACACCCTTGCTAGACTTTATTTAAGAAATAAAAAAAATAAATTAATATTAATGACTTCATTAACACA
>NW_021381442.1:0-236 GCF_001605985.2 Dendrobium catenatum | reverse complement strand
ATTAATTATATTTGAATATAAAAATAAATGCAATTAAAATCTTTGGCATTCTAACAATTAGCTCTTACTTAAATGCAATTAAAACGTCATGCATTTAATTAAATAAATGAAGTTGAAAAAATATATTAAATGTATAAATAAAATGAATGATTTAGATTCATCTTTGATAAATAAAATGAAAGGCTGTGATTGTAGTATAGATATATAGTAGAATAGATATAGATTTAAGCGACATT
>NW_021381441.1:0-237 GCF_001605985.2 Dendrobium catenatum | reverse complement strand
GACCTCCAGGACCGAACCCGACGGCTGGACCGACCCAAATTGCAAGATGAGTATTCTTCTTCTTCTTCCTCACCCACTCTTTCTTCTTCCTTCTTCTTCTATTCTTTCTCTTCTTCCCTTGACTTCTTTCTTCTCCTCATCTAGCTAATCTAGCTAATATTTCTTTACCAAAATGAAATTGAGATGGTTTAATTTCTGTAAAAATGAGCTTGGCAAAGTCATTCTCTGCTATGTCTT
>NW_021381440.1:0-333 GCF_001605985.2 Dendrobium catenatum | reverse complement strand
AGATAAGGAGAGAGTGGACATCCTTGTGGAAAACCACATAATGAAGAGATAAGGAGAGAGTGGACTGTTTGTGCATTTGATGATGATGATTATTGCTTAATGATTACTAACAATGTAGGAGCTGATAATCTTTTTGTAAAAGACATTTAAAATTTTAATGAATTTTGCTTTGAAACTTTAGATGATTCGGATGATTTTCAAATTAAGGAGGCACCTCCTGAACTTGAGGAGGAAATCCAATCAACTATTGACGAACTAAAAGAAATTAACCTTGGTAACAAAGAAAATCCACGTCTGACGTTCATAAGTGCCTTATTGAACGAGGATGAGTCA
>NW_021381439.1:0-973 GCF_001605985.2 Dendrobium catenatum | reverse complement strand
CTGTTTGTTTGTGTTGGAATTCCACGAACGGCCTGTATGTTCCATTTCGTTATATCGGATGAAAAGCATCCTATAGTGTCCTCGTGCAAATACTTTATCTGTACGAATAAAACATTTTAAAAATTTATTATGTATATAAACATAGTTATCTGGATTTAGCTTAAAATATGAATTGCACTTACAACAGTATGACAAATATTCTTGTGTTCAGGATTTGGTAATGAATCATACATTTTCCAGACTTTCTCCTTCAACTTTCCAACAAGAAGAACCCAATGCTTCTCGAAAATTATGGGTTGAACAATAAGTTTATTTTCTTTAACTGAAACTAGATTAATGTGTTTGATAAAAATTTGATAATCCAGATTTAATGACTTGTATACCTGCAATAATTCAGTTCTATAAGGAAAAAAAAATGAAAAAAAATGATTAAAATATTATTTATACTTACCCTATACAATGGAGAAATATACAGGTAACGTTGAAATTTCTCCGCCATTAACCTACTCTGCTCAAGTAAAAAGAAAGCAAAAGCATCAACATGGTTATCTGCTAACCAATCATTTGTGAGCAGAAAGTCAATATATGATCTTTTTATTTCTATGTTTCCAGATGCACCCTACAAAAAATAAAGAAAAATATAATGTTAGAGCGCAAATATAACCGTAGCGCAACCGTAGCGCAACCATAGCGCAACCATAGCGCAACTATAGCGCAACCGTAGCGCAACCGTAGCGCAACCATAGCGCAACCATAGCGCAACCCTAGCGCAACCCTAGCGCAACTATAGCGCAACTATAGCGCAACCATAGCGCAACCATAGCGCAACCATAACGCAACCGTAGCGCAACCATAGCGCAACCGTAGCGCAACCATAGCGCAACTAAACTTACTTTGTATTAAATTTTTTGAAGCATTCATCCATAAATTGTTGTATTTTCTCTGACAGAAAAGGCTTCCCTGGATAATCCAT
>NW_021381438.1:0-259 GCF_001605985.2 Dendrobium catenatum | reverse complement strand
AATTTTGAGAGAGAGATTTGACAGAGAGACATTAATGTATTTAATATTAATTCTTTGTCTTTGAGCGGGTGGAAGAAAAGTTGAATCCATATTTTGGGAATCGTGTGAGTGGGAGAAAAGTTTCATTTGACCTATGCTTTAATATTAAATACTGAAATATTAAATGCACTGCAGAATTTAACATTTAAAATTAAAGCTGAATTCAGACTTTGGTAATCGGGATTCGGGCGGGCGGAGCTCGCTTGCGGGAAGCGATGCT
>NW_021381437.1:0-375 GCF_001605985.2 Dendrobium catenatum | reverse complement strand
CAGTTTTTTATCACTATTTTTTATTGTTTTAAAAAAAAAATTGTACTAAAATGTTACAGTAATAAACAATAAGAAAGATTTCCCAAATGAAACCTAAGATAAATAATTTTTACATTTCTATAATAAATTATTGATAGAGATTTTAGTAAAACGTCTGATAATTGTAATTTTTTTAAAAAATATCTTATTCGCAAACAAATATTAAAAAAAATCAACCTACCAAAACTCTTTAACTTTAGTGACGCTTTATTAGAATATTTATAAACATATTTTACTAATAATTAAAAAATGTATTTAAAACTTTATTTTCAAAATATGATTGAAAGTGTTATGTCTACAGTTTTATTTGGGACATTTTTTTTTACTTTTTAAAAT
>NW_021381436.1:0-214 GCF_001605985.2 Dendrobium catenatum | reverse complement strand
TGTTAAAAATCGACGGCGATCAATAAATTCCCGCAAAATTCTATACAGTTAATAATAAATAGAGATTTTTAGGGGGTCTTATCCGCTAAATGTTGAAATAAATCACTTATAAAAGCAAAACACGGTAAGTTTTGTTGCCTCTTCTTCTACTGCTGTTATTTTTCTCCTTTTTCTACCTATTTTTTTGGGACATTTAGATCATTTAAGTCAAATT
>NW_021381435.1:0-265 GCF_001605985.2 Dendrobium catenatum | reverse complement strand
GCAAAAATCTGCCGCCAATTCTAGTTAGGAAAATCTTAATTTTGGACATCGTCCCGATGGATCATCCTGTACTATAAAAAATTATCCCGGACGATCCAGGACAATTTTTCCAAAATTTCTCAGATAGTTTTGGAAAGCAATTAATGGGGATTTCATCCAGGCCGATCGCAAGATCGTCCGGGACAATTAGACATCATCCAGCTTCATTTCAGGGTGATATTCAGGATGATTTTCCTCATATTTGAACTAATCGGCCAGGATGATA
>NW_021381434.1:0-812 GCF_001605985.2 Dendrobium catenatum | reverse complement strand
CTATTCCAATTTGATGAAAGCTTCTTATATCTATCATCGGGATGAAAGAGGAATAAGTCACATTCTAAACACTATAGTGAATTCATCCCAAGTAATCTTAGTGTTTACATTCCCCTATAATATCTCTTATTGTTGTCATATCCACCATCTTTCAGTCCCTTCTTCAAAAAGAAACACTGTTAGTGGAACTTTCTTATTCTCTGGATACTATATTTTGTCAACGATCTTCCCTGTCATTAGTAGTCAATCTTTTGTAGCTTCAGGTCATACCACTTCTTTAAATAATAGGGGCTTCAATTTATGAAATATTTGTAAATATTTTTCCCCCTATCATTCTTTACTCACACTTGGCTTACTCGTGTATCACTCATTACTTGTGCTAGAATACTAGCCAACTGTATAACCCTATCTGATTGTACTGTAGATGTAATGTGTTGTTCATTTGATATATTTTACTCTCGTATATCCATTTCAACTCTTCACTTGAAAAAAATATGTTAGAATAATTCACACATGCAATCAATTATGTATGCAAAATAATACATCTTAATATACCCAATCTACTTGACATACAATAAATTCTTACAACTCTAAATTATAATTAAATTCATTCAATAACCATTACTCTGATACTAAGTTTGCTGCACCTCAAAATCAAATTTAGAAGAGTTATTTTTTATCTTTTAATAATAACAACAACCAAAGCTATATAAATTCTTTTATCAATAGTATAAATATTAACAAAAATGAATCTATGATTAAAATATCAATATACATTTGTATTCATTCTTCATATATAATACCTATGAGTC
>NW_021381433.1:0-271 GCF_001605985.2 Dendrobium catenatum | reverse complement strand
AAAAAAAACCAAAATCCTAGAAAACTCCACAAAAATTCCAAAAATCCCAAAAAATATTTAAAAATGAGATAAATCCATCCGTACTTAAAGCAAAGTTCATTCACCCTCCGCAACAGTTTGCTGAGGCGGACAAATTGAAATTTATTCTAGCTCACAAAGAGCCAAATGCCTAGTCGAAAATATCACTAGGATCCATTCTCAAACAATCTCTTGCCAGCAAAGACGTGGTACGTATCCTCTAACCGGCAGTTTCGCCGCCAAATGGCACTGC
>NW_021381432.1:0-233 GCF_001605985.2 Dendrobium catenatum | reverse complement strand
GCCGAGCCGCTCGATTCAAATATAAGCATGCCATATTTGGATATTATTTTATCATCCAATTTATACTTTGAACCTTCCAAATGTGTTTCTTTCCCTTAATTGGACCCGTTTGGGGTCAGATTAGACCGATTTTGGTGTCGTTGGGTTATTCTCTTCGAGACATTTTGTTTGACTATAAGTATGATTTTCTAAATTTAATTTTGGAAGCTTCTAACTTAAATATGCCTCAACAT
>NW_021381431.1:0-417 GCF_001605985.2 Dendrobium catenatum | reverse complement strand
AAGTTCCACTACTATCCACATCTTCTTCAGGTGTCATATTACTAACACAAAGTCGTACTATCACACCACTCTAGCAAATGAAATATCACAACACATACAATATACGCCTGTTCGAACAACTGCCGATAATCATGAAACGGCGGAAAAATAGAGAACAGGCAAATAAGGAAAATTACAGACTTATGTGAGCCTAAATGGATATACAAACAAAAAACTAGAAATGAGATAAAAATCATACATGCTGCCGATTTGCTCGACTCACGCCACTCGTTTCTTCTACAGGAAAATTTTGCAACTGTGCTGGATGTGCGAATGAATGGAAGTGAACAGTGGGCTTATAATAGCGAGAGAAGAGACGGGGCGTATGGGCGAGCATGTGTGTGAGCTGTTCTGTGAAGATAGCGAGTGAAGAGATAA
>NW_021381430.1:0-916 GCF_001605985.2 Dendrobium catenatum | reverse complement strand
TATATATCGCACGATTGGGTTAAAGTAAGGGGGAATCTTCTCTTAAAAAGGGATCCAAGCAAGAAGAGAAGAAGAAAAGAAGAGAAGAGAAGAAAGAGAAGGAAGAAGCTCCTCCTCAACCACCGCCTGAGTTCGCCGAACCACCACTTGAGGCCCTCGCCTTCACTGAACCACCACTTGAGGCCCCTCAAATTTGCCGGGCCACCACTTGAGGCCCTCACCTTCGTCGGACCATCACCTGACACCCTTTGCTCTACTAGACAATCACCTGACGCCCTATGTTCTGCCGAACCATGACCTGACGCCCTATACTTCGTCAGACCATGACATGATGCCCTGTGCTCTGCCAGGCCACCACCTGACGTCCAGAGTCTGCCAAACGACAACTTAAGGCCTGGAGTTCTGCTAGACCGCCACTTGAGCTCCGAAGTTCTGCCGGACCATCACCTAACACTCAAATTTCTATCATACATTTGATTCTTATAATATGATAGCCCTTGGAGGCGCATCCTTCCATTATAACCAACTCAAGTTCAAGTGGAATCATTTTCAATTGGGTAGGCCCCGTGGTTTTCTCTTTTTTCAGAGCTTTCCACGTAAAAAACATGTGTTCTCTATGTGTGAGCTGGATATCCGTGTAATGCTAAGATGTAGTAATCTAACTCTATCATCACACATATTCTAGCACGTAATAGTTTAACGTCATCTGTGAGAAAATTCAATCCCACTATCCTAAGTACTCCTTCAATGACCAACAAGTGTAGCTATCACATCTTGGGATCCTACTGCTCCAACTCACACCAATCCAGGAATCCTTCCATGAACTAGGGATGCTAGACATCTGCTTCTTTTCACCCCTGGGGATGAAATCCTACTGGGAAGTGTGGGTCTCCGAAAGGATTCCGCTCGTGTGGTT
>NW_021381429.1:0-563 GCF_001605985.2 Dendrobium catenatum | reverse complement strand
CCGCCAAAATTCAAAACACAAAGCCTCAACAAGTCTTCCAGTACCTGAATGGTCCTCTCAGACTGTCCGTTGGTCTGAGGATGAAAAGCTGTACTGAAATGCAGTTTCGTACCCAAGCCTTGCTGAATGCCCTTCCAAAGTCTGGAAAAAAATCGTCCATCTCGATCAGAAACTATCACTCGAGGCACACCGTGCAATATGACTATCTCCTTCACATATATCTGTGCCAAACGATCCATCGGATCGGTCTGTCTAATCGAAAGAAAATGGGCGGACTTCGTCAGTCGATCTACTACCACCCAAATAGCGTCGTATCCTTGTCTAGATCGAGGAAATCCCATAGCAAAATCCATCGTCACCTCCTCCCACTTCCACTCAGGGATAGACAACGACTGCAACAGTCCACCTGGTCGCTGATGCTCTGCCTTCACAAACTGACAGGCTTCGCATCTCGACACAAACTCCACAACATCCTTCTTAATCCCAGGCCGCCAGAACAAAAGCTTCATATCAGCATACATCTTATCACTGCCTGGATGAATCGTGTAGCCTGAATGGTGAGA
>NW_021381428.1:0-638 GCF_001605985.2 Dendrobium catenatum | reverse complement strand
GCAAATGACTCCTCCTCTCAACCAACTTTCCCTCATCTAACCCCTCCAAGAACAAATTTACCACTTCGTTCCCACCATATGCAAACTCATCTTAAGATTGGCATCACAAAACTAAAGCAAATCTTTACCCTCGCTCATACACCCTGTCCCACCGATCCCACTACATTTCAGTAGGCCTCCAAATACGAACATTGGCGAAAAGCCATGTCTCAAGAATTTGAAGCTTAACCATGGCAGGTAACCTGAGAATTAGTGTCGCCATCACTATAGAAAAATACACTCCATTGTTGTTGGATCTATCGAATCAAACTGAATTTTGATGGGCTAATTGCAAGATACGAGGCTTCTTTGGTCTCCCAAGGATTTCCTCATAAACAAGGTCTCAATTATCACAAAACCTTCAGTCTATAACTAAAATGCCTACAGTTCGAGTTTTCATTCTTGGTGCTTTGCTTCACAAATGGCCTATAATACAATTGGAGGACTCCAACATATTTCTCCATGGACATCTTTCAGAATCGGTTTAAATGCGAAAGCCATCGGATTTCATTGATCAACTAAATCCATCCTATCTATGCAAATTGAGGAAAGCTATATATATACTAAAATAATCTTCGTGGCAATTGTATGAAACCTTT
>NW_021381427.1:0-308 GCF_001605985.2 Dendrobium catenatum | reverse complement strand
ATTCATCATATTGGCTGTCGATTATTTCACGAAATGGGTAGAAGCAGAACCACTAGCAAAAATCACTGAAGCAAATGCCAAACAGTTTCTGTGGAAGAGCATAATATGTCGCTTTGGCATTCCTGCAAAAGTTATTACTGATAACGGGACACAGTTCACCGGAAGGGTCTTTACCACATTTTGTAAAGATCTCCACATTCATCTAGTACACACGGCTGTGGCTCATCCTCAGACTAATGGACAGACAGAAGTCACTAATCGGACCATTCTGAGAGGACTGAAAACACGGCTGGAGAAGGCTGGGGGGC
>NW_021381426.1:0-307 GCF_001605985.2 Dendrobium catenatum | reverse complement strand
TCGACGCTACTTGGGAACCATTTGAAAGAGTGAAAGAGCAATTTCCCTCTTTTTACCTTAAGGACAAGATGAGTTTTGGGGAGGGGAGTAATGTTGCGCATGTTCCTACGTCGACCTAGGAGGGGCAGGCTGGACCAGTCCAGGTCTAGTCCAACCTGGACCGGTCTAGATTTTTTGTTTGGCGAAAGAAACAGGGAGAGGGGGGCGGAACTCCTGTGGGCCCCATAATGGGTTTAATGCAATTTTTGGGAGGAAAGATTTAAATGTAATGGCTGATTAGGTAAGTTGTAATTCTCCTTTGATGTTA
>NW_021381425.1:0-316 GCF_001605985.2 Dendrobium catenatum | reverse complement strand
ATTCATAATTAATTTATAATCTTTTCATATTTAATAACTTTTCATTTTAACTTAATTAAATATACTCTTTTTTAAAATTAATAATTTAATTAAATGAAATCTCTCCTATGCTCTCTCTCTCTCTCTCTCTAATTACTTATTTATTTCACTAATGAGAATTAAGTTTTAAGATATTAATTCTCTCTCTCTCTCTCTCTTCCTTCTAGGGCAAAAGATTATGTTATCATATATCATAGTTCATCGCATCAGATTGTTAAATCTATCATATAATAACAATTGGCCCAAATTTTTTTTCTTTTTTCATTAAAAATAATAC
>NW_021381424.1:0-309 GCF_001605985.2 Dendrobium catenatum | reverse complement strand
GCTGTCGAAAGACTTCAAGCTTCTTCGGCTCAATTTGGTAGGAGTGTGTAGCCACAAAAGTTTTTTTTTTTTTTACATTAGAAATCTTAGTACACTGAAAGGAGAGATATCCTGAACTTTAGGGAAAATAACCCACATATACACTGATAATAAAAGTTATCACATCCTGATTTAAAGGGATGTTCGTAGTCAATGATTCTAAATATTTATTCGGGGATCTCGGCACGCAGCGCGAAGTCGACCCGAATAAATACATAAAAGTATTCATCCCCTTTTTTTTTGCAAAATTGACATTCTGGAGTTTTAAAT
>NW_021381423.1:0-1175 GCF_001605985.2 Dendrobium catenatum | reverse complement strand
CGAAGCGAGAATATATATATATATATATATCAAGGTTGTGCTGAGTGAGGGAGGGTGGAAAGAATATTATTTTAAAAAATATATATAAAGCACTGTTAGTGGCCTTGCACTGCCGCGCTCAAATCGACCACCATAGGATTGCATGTCGATTTTAGAGTTATTGTAGAACAAAGATACAATAGCCACAATAATATTTTCTGGCACCGCTATGCTCTAATGCATAGCACCGCAGTGCTACCTAGCACAGTGCCGCTGCACTCTATTTCATACAGAAATTTTAGATTTTTATTTTTTTTATTTAAAAAATTTCATATCTTTGAGTTGTTACATTATTTATATGTCAATTAGAGATGAACATCAAGCTTTTACCATTCATATTAACTCCCATAGTTTAATTATGAAATACTTTCATAATTCATTAACGATGTCGCTAAGCCTCTCGTCGGACAAATTAATATCTTAGTTCATCTTTACATTTGATATATTTAAGTTCATATCAAATCCAATGAGCTACCACTTTATTATACGTACAATGTGCCATTGTAGAGCTTCTCGGGGGTCTATTCAATTTAAAATCAAAGGAATAAGTGTGTTTTGATTCAAGGCTTATGAACTTAAATATACTTGAGTTTATTGATTTTTTATATCATAATCTTAATGATCATTTTCTTGAAGTGTAATGGATAATAAATCCACCACGCCTTTGAAAGAAAATAAGTCACTGATAACAGGGCTCGAATATAGTTTGAACATGGATTGAATCATGTTCTATCATGGCTTGAATCATATTTGATAATGTTCGAATATGGCTTGAAAATTTTTTAATCATGGTTTGAACTAGGTTCGAATTCATGTCCTAATAATAGTAAATTTTTATGTTGACCAATTACTTTATAAAGGTGAGTTAAGTATTAATATTGATACTGTATTGCATAAAGGATAATTGAACAAAGACATGCAAATTAATTGGGTGTTCTCCAAAAAAAAATGGAGCAAATAATTGTTGTACAAATAAATGATTCCCTTGAAGATCTCATAGATAATATATGCAAAATGACAGAGGTTGATATAAGAACTGATTTAGTCTTAAATTTGATATGATGCATCACTTTGGTGGAGCATATATAGTAGGGGTGTATATTTTGGACCCGACCCAGAAAAATCTGGGTTTTGGT
>NW_021381422.1:0-239 GCF_001605985.2 Dendrobium catenatum | reverse complement strand
CCACCACTACTACCGACACCACCTCCAACACCAAATCCTCCACCATGACCACCCCCAAGGCCACCACCTCCACCACCTCCAAATCCACCACCACCTCCAACCCCTCCACCTAATCCTCCACCACCTCCGACGCCACCTCCAAATCCGCCACCACCTCCAACTCCTCCACCCAATCCTCCACCACCTCCAACGCCACCTCCAAATCCGCCACCGCCACCCACTCCCCCACCCAGCCCTCC
>NW_021381421.1:0-378 GCF_001605985.2 Dendrobium catenatum | reverse complement strand
GGCTTTAAGCTAACCCAGATCTCAATTTAAATCAGACATCAATCAAAATCCAGACTTCAGTCCAGTTATGATCTTAATCTCCAGTTCAAACCTTGATCTTATTTATGATCAAACTTCAACCTTATCCAATCAATTATGATCCTCCAAATGATCATAAATGATTTAGATAACTCAAATTTAATTAATTAAACTCAAAATCCAGATCAAATCCAAAATTCAAACTCAAATCCTAAGTCCAAAGGCCCTCTCATAAAGACCTTTTTCAGGGATTTTTCAAACACTTTAAAAACTGATCAATTGACCTCTGATTCAGAGTCTGTCAGTTGCATACTGATGGGAATTGTCTCTAAAGGAAACCCTCCAAATTTGAGCTCATTT
>NW_021381420.1:0-296 GCF_001605985.2 Dendrobium catenatum | reverse complement strand
GTAATTTAAATTTCATTAGAATGCAATGCTTGAGAATCGTATTAGTTAGAGGCTAAGAATTCTAAAAATTATAATGAGAAGTAGATTTCTATCCCTAAAAAAAAAATTCCTCCTTAACAAAACATTAATGTTTCACTCTTTATGACATCACAAGATGACTAAATAAGAAGTTGCAGGGGGATTACAGGCAAGTTGGGCAGCACAAGATGGATGGGTTAAGTTGACCATGTTTAAGTGATCTTGATGAGGTTATAGTGAAGAAGACTCTTAAGATGATGGTGAGGAGGCCCTAAATT
>NW_021381419.1:0-542 GCF_001605985.2 Dendrobium catenatum | reverse complement strand
GATTCACGGCTCACGGCAGAGCCGTTTCCGCCCAGGCAGGCTCTCTCGCGTCCGTCTCGCGTAGACGCGGACCGGTCCCTGCTGGACCGGTCCAACTAGCCCATCCTGGGCCGGTCTAACATTAAGCGACAGTAGTGGGTGACGGTGATCCTTAGTGTCGAACATCTTGTAGAGCTCTAAAGTTCTTTAAATATCCAAGCACTTACAATCTCAAGTCTTTCTTTTTTCATGTACATAATGGGTCTATTTTAGGTATTTAAAATTCCACAATGTTGACTGTAACTATCACACACAACTGGCTCCACATCGGACGAAATCACTCCTGACCAAAATCACCGACTTACCTACGATCGGACACGACGCTTCACCCACCGACATACTCACGATACAAAAATAAAACCTCCTCTCATTCAAACGGTTACACTGATACACGCACAAAAAAAAATCGCAAGGGAGAGAAAGGGGATTTGCGACTTACCTCTTGTTCCGACGCCAATCCCGCGAGCCCTCTTCCCTGCTCCTCATCCCGCCGGGTTGACTGC
>NW_021381418.1:0-4970 GCF_001605985.2 Dendrobium catenatum | reverse complement strand
CTCACCAAACCACTAGCACTTGCTAGATTCAAACTACTAAGAGACAAACTTACAATTCATTCACAAGAATCTTAAGTTTGCAGGGGCCTGATAGCATATAAGGAAATAAGAAATCATGTATATAAGCAAATCTGCTTATACCGACCTGCTCCACTACTTCTGTCAGGAAATTATTACAGCAAATGGCCACTACTCCTCTGCATCACTAACCGCCTGCTCCCTCTGATATTCTCAACAAACTTTATACCTTTCCATCTGATAAATATGTATACACAGTGAAACTTCCATAGGGCTTCATACGAAGGAATGAAGAATACTCCTCACAAAAATATATTTCTTCTTGCTCATTACTTCCAATGTTTCTAACCCTGTTTTGCAGAAATCTTCAATATATGATGAATGCACTTCAAAAAAAATTATAAAAACATCCTTCTCTATCAGTATAGTTTCAATCCGTCCTAATTCACATCAACTAAGTACAGCAGAACTAAGCAATAAGCAAACTTCAAGAATCAGCATTACTTATAGAATTTCAAAAATGAATGGATTAGCCAAAGGCCAACTAGACAACTTTAGTGTGCATAAATATATATAAAATCTAAACTCTTAAACATTTATTCAATCTTTTCTAAGGGGTTCTTAAAAATAGTTACCGTAACAGTAACCCAAAGACCTCGGAAAAATGAGCTACTATGCTCCGTATTAAGACGAGGAATGGTGCAATTTCTTCATTATGATGATGCTTGTTCGACATCTTGGGAACCATTTGAAGAATTGGAATATAGAGATTGATGGAAATTGAATAATTCATGAGATGAAACAAATTCCGTCTCTCAAGTATTCTTTTCATTTGCATGCCTTATCACAAGCGCAGCTCTAACAACATTTCCCCTTGTGATAAAAATTTCAGGTCTTTAACAATAAAGGTGAAAGGGGAGACATACTTCTCTGTCAATATAGTTTTTTTTGTGTTAAAATTCACAAAGGGGCCTGCGTATTAATCGAGTAAAAATTTCAGGTCTTTAACGGAACAGAAGCTCCCTAAAAATAGCATTTTGAAGTAAAACCAGAGAGCCAATGCTTCAACCTATTACAATAATCAAACAAAATAAACACAAGAGAACCAAAGCAACCAGAGAGAGCACCTAAAATAAGCCATATACAACACTGCAAAAGTTCTGACCGAAACTCCAGGTATACAATAACACAATATAGCACTAATCCGGCCACAACACTAGCAAACCTCAACCTTATCGAAGAACCAAAACCTTAACCGCACCAGCCCAACCAAAATTCCACATCCCAGCTGCAACCAGCCATAAACCCCCAAGAGAGCAGTTACAACCAAACAATCGAGCCTCCTCCAATAGAGGCCCATAGCCTCTTTTTCATAAGTTGAAGCACATTTTAGGGCTAAATTTTATCATTTATATTCATAATAATATTGTGTTCTTTGATGAGCTGTTTCTATTTTAAATATATATAATACATCAAAGTATTGTTTGATCATGAGCTGCTTTCAATATTAATATTTATATTATATATTTGAAGAGCAGTGCAAAATTTGCATTTAAAAATGGAAAAAACAAACTATACAAACTAGGAAGTAAAAACAAATAGATCTTGATCAAGAGGAAAAAGGATCTTTATTAACAGCATATTTGTTTAAAATAACCATATTATAATTGAAATGAAACTCACTAATTCCTATTTTGAAAGACGTGAGATTGCAGGGGATACAAAGTTTTAAACAACCCAAGAGTTGATTAGTATCCCAGAGTTCCCAGCCTGTTAAAGAATACGATGTAGTAACGATCCCATTAACAAATATAATAGATTTAAAAAAACAAATATGGAACTAAAAAAACTAAGATAGAAAACTAAAAGAAAAATACATAAGATCCAAGACAAACTTAAAACACCTAAGAGTAGCATTCGTAGATGTTTTAGATGTCTCTTTAAACTTCCACTGATGTAGTCTGAAATTAATATATGTTTTCAAAATCCTAGTTGTCTTTGAAGGAGTCATAGCCGAAATATGTTCCTTCTCCTTATCAGCCTCCAAAGCTTGCTTTCAATAGTTGAATTGCACTTTTTTTTATAATGAGAAGAGGCATATATTGATTTCTTTTTTTAACTCAAAGGTTAAGAATTCTTCTATATTTTAAATTTTTTAAACAAAGTAAAAAAAACAAAAAGATATTATATTTAATAGGATGAGAAATTTTACTAGAACAAAAGTAAAAGTAGTGTTAATTTGTTTTTGAATAACATCAATATGCTATAGAAAATATTAGCCTACTAAGACTTTATGAAAGAATGATATTAATATTTAAAATACTGTTATAATATTTACATGGAAGATAAAGGAGTTCTTATTTTCTATCTCATTTCTTTTAGTATTGATACGGCATCACAAAATTAGCTTGATCGGGCACGAATCTCAAGGCAAAAGCTAGATGGAAACTTCAAAAATTAATTTTAGGAGCACCCGAACTCCGATATCAGCAAGCTTATAGTCAAACTGAGCGTCTCGGAAATACGAACCCAACGACACCAAGATCAACCCAATCCAAGCCCAAATGAGTCCAAATCAAGGACCCAAAGCGCTGTTGGAAGGTTCAAACCGCAATTTGAGTTACCAAACGGTCTCCGATTTTAATGAGCTTATACTCGAATCGAGCGGCTCGACGAGACGAATCCAACGAGCCCAAGATCACTGAATTCCAACATTATTAAGGCCTTCAAATCTCCAACGAATGGTGCATGATAAAAGGATTCAATATCGGTCGTCCATTCAAACCACTCTCAATTCGCCCATGATCACACGCCTATTTACGGGCTATGCCACTCCAGAAAAACTATAAATAGAGCCCTCATTCTACACCAAAGGGAGGGAAGGGAAGAGAGAAGAAGAAGAAGAGAAGAAGGAAGAGAAGGAAGAAGCTCCTCCTCGAACACCGTCGGAGCTCTTCCCGCCGCCCGAACACGCCGGGATTCTGCGTGATATTCGGGAGAACGCAGGAATTCTGCCCAACTTCCACGTGATGAGGAAATTCTTCCCAATTTATAGCAGAGTTCCCTCCTGACGCCAAAACTCCGCCCAAGTGAAGCCGGATTTTAATTTTTTCTCTGCCACCACACAGACGATCGACTTCTACCCGACGCGCTATGACCCTTCAACTCTTTGCCAAGTTTCTACCGACGACGGGATTCTACGGTTTATCGAGGACTTCGCTGGACAGTCTATGCGAGATGGTTCTTTACCATTGTTGACTTCTACCTGACGCTGCGTCCTTCTGATCTTTGCTTGTCAGACTACAGTCTTTCGACCTCTGTCGCCGCGACTACGGTCTCCTCCTGACTTACGTTGTCGCCCGTCTACTACAATCTTTTTTGACCCCGTCGCCAGCCGAACGGAGTCTCTAACTTACGTCGCCCCACCGACTATAGCCCTCCGACCTCTTTCGCCCGCCGGACTCGGTCCTTCTCGACCAAAATGAACATGTCAATCAGTGTTCTTGTATTTCATATCATGTAATGTATCTATAAAATGTACATCAAAGCTAAGGCCTTTCCACAAGGAAGGGGCCTCATGATGATCGACTGCAATATAGTGGACTTCCATTCAAAACTGGGCTCGGCCCCGTAGGGTTTTTCCCCTTTTTAGGGCGTTTTACCACTGAAAAATCTTGGTGTCTCATAAGAATGCTAGACCTTTCTCTCTATCTGAATTGCGCTGCCGGAATTTTCCCAGTCAAACCCAGCATGTACCCACCGTCACACTCCCCGCTGAAGGGAATCCCCCGTAGCAAATCCGCTCTTACAACCTTATAATATAGACACCCGACTTCCCGCGCGCCATACGCCGTACAACGCTAAGACGAATAAACTTTATATTTCGCTACCGCGCGAATACTCTGGACGCAACAAGTATTTAAGTCCTAACATTTTTCGTTTCAAAGGGCAAGTTTTTTTGAAGTCGGAGTCAGTTTTGCCCATGGCAAAATAAACGGAATATACCTTCTTTATGTTTATGAAGAATTTTTACTAGTTTATAATGGTGAATACATTAATGAGGTAAGGTAGTTGTTCCAGATATTAGAAGATTGATACAAATGTGAATAGGCAGGGATTGAAGTTGAGCCCACAACATAGTCAAAGTGGGTTTCTCATGTAATTTACTGTTGGTGAAGTAGAATAGCGCGACAGGTGAAGAAAATAGCAGGAGAAGAAGTTTCTTAAGCAGAACGATTATCTTTGATATTCGTTATCTTGAAGTATAAACTACATGCTCATGCTCTTATATAGAGCAGGAAAACTTTTGTTTAACTATTAATTACAGAAGACCAGATTATTCTAGGACTAATATTTATATAATAAGTGCAGAATGTACATGTATTCTAATATCCCCCGTCAAATTGATGGGTCCTGAATTATCGTCAATTTGAGGCGCAGCTGATGGAATCTCGGTGTGGAAAGAGATTTTGTTAATATATCTGCAACTTGATCCTTGGTGCTAATGGGATGCAATCTGATGTTGTTTTGTTGAATATGATCTCTGAGAAATTTCTGATCAATTTCGATATGCTTTGTTCTCGAGTGAAAGACTGGATTATTGGCCAGAGCTATTGCCGACATGTTGTCACAATAGAGATTTGTGGAGTAATTTTGAGGAATACCGAAATCCTTTAGAAGCCTCCTCAGCCAAATAATATCCGACGTCAATGCTGCAAGTGCTCTATACTCTGATTCTGTCGACGATCTTGATACAGTTCTTTGTCTCTTTACCGCCCAAGATATGAGAGAATCTCCCAAAAACGAGCAGAAACCGGTAGTGGATTTTCGGGTGACCGGATCACCGGCCCAATCAGCATCTGAAAAAGATTTCAAAATAAGATTAGACTTTGTAATAGGTAGTCCAAAATGTAACGAACCTTTGATATAACGCAGAAGGCGTTTGAGCATAT
>NW_021381417.1:0-378 GCF_001605985.2 Dendrobium catenatum | reverse complement strand
CTGTGATTAGTGTCTTAGACTCGTTCATAAAACACTAACTTATGGACATTCTTTTTTAGTGAGGGCTAATAAATCTAATCTTTATCATTTCTAAGGTCTCATCCTTATGAAAGTGGTTGGCTATGGCAAGTTTCCCAAGGGATGACTCCTTGAACTTATTGCCTCCATCTTATCTCACCCCTCTTAAACAGCCTCCTTTCAATTATCATTATCTATAACATCATTTTAATCCAAGGTCCTACTTTCACTTCCATCTGTCCATTTATGGGAGAAGAAAAAAAATATAATGTGACAAATTTTAATTACTAATTTGAAAAAAAAAAAATTATGATAGAACATGACATTAAAAATAATAGATTCAAACACAAATAGGGTTTA
>NW_021381416.1:0-214 GCF_001605985.2 Dendrobium catenatum | reverse complement strand
CGATATTGCTCGGTATAGCTCGGTATAACTCGGTATTCACATGATGGTATTCCTCGTTATTGTTTGATATTGCTCGGTATTTCTCATTTTTTGGCACGATTTGGCCTCCGACCGGACGTTCCTCTATGTCCGGTCGGAGGACGTAATAATTGTTCATGTTGATGACATTATTTTTGAATCTTCAAATAAAAATCTTTGTGATGATTTTTCTAAA
>NW_021381415.1:0-322 GCF_001605985.2 Dendrobium catenatum | reverse complement strand
AAACTCGATCCCACATCTACTAAACCCCATTCGAACTATGGTATTGGGTGGGGGAAACCCGTGATTAGGTCGTGTATATTGCTACCCATCGGGGTGCGCTGGCGAGAGTCACCATCCTCAATGGTTAGTTGTATGTACGATTCAATCTATCCCTTCCAATCGATCCGTTTGTGCGGTGCTCTTTCAAAGGTCCACAATTAGGTATATATGAAGTGATAACCCCATGTGATACTCTCAAGATCCATTGATTCATTGGAATTCATAAGGAGTTAGAGACTGATAGCGATGTTACAACTCGGGCTTCCGAGTTTATGATTTTGAT
>NW_021381414.1:0-978 GCF_001605985.2 Dendrobium catenatum | reverse complement strand
CCCCTTGCACATTGGCATATTGAATGATTTGCATTTTATAATATGATACTAGTTTAACAAATTTAAAGCAAGTTTTATCTCATATAAACTCTTTCATTCGAAAATTTTAGATTTAGTTTTTTTTAGTGTAATATTCATGAGTTGATAATTTATAATTTGGTTCATTTGTGTTGATTGTGAAATGTGCAATAAAGAATAATGAGCGCTATTAGTGATAAATTTAAAAATGGTGAAGCTTCAACAGAACCTAATATAAAAGACAATAAGTTATTGTGGAATCATGTAACTAAGTTGGAAAGATCTTCTAAAAGTAGAGGAAATATTACATTTAAATGTAATTATTATAATGTCACTTACAAAAGTTTGCATTCAAGAGTGAAAGCCCGCTTACTATTATTAGTCATAGAATTAAAATTTGCCCTAAGCAAATGCTTCACAAACTATGTTGCACCGATACACCTAAATAATGAAGGCGTGTTGTATCCGATACACGGATACGCCTCCGATACAACACCGATATGTATCGGATACGGCTTTGTCGTATCCAATTAAAATATTATTTTATTTCAAAAGGACACGCGTGTTTACGCTTGTCAGTTGAAAAACAAAAAAAATTCGAAAAAAAAGACCCGTCGTATTTACTTCCATGACTGCGAGCAAGGTTTTCTCATTACCGATACTTTTATTTTTGATATTATAAGCTACAAGGCTGCAAATGATGTTACTTTCTTCTTCTTCTTTTTTGTTGACCCGTAAAAGCTAAAACAAAAAAAGTCGATCAAATCTAACCTACTCACTGCTCTCCCACGTCGCGCCTCGCACAACTTCCTCTGTCGTCGCCACTCCTCGCACGACTCGACGTCGCATCCACTACGACGCTGCACGAAGAGCCCGCGTCGTTAAAAAGGGCAAAGGGATCGAGGCCTTCGGCCTCTCCCCCGCTCCAACTAACCGAAGCCTCTGTCCTCTCACAATCCC
>NW_021381413.1:0-250 GCF_001605985.2 Dendrobium catenatum | reverse complement strand
TACTATCCACTGCTTTTAGTTATCTGCCAGATCAGATTTTAAAGCCCCTGATCGAGCTAAGTGTCTTCTTCAAAGATTTATGCTCTTCTAAATTAAATGTGGAGAATTTGATTCTTATGGAGCAGCAAATTCCATTCATTTTGTGTCAACTTGAGAAAATATTTCCTCCAGGCTTTTTTGACTCTATGCAGCATCTACCTGTTCATTTACCATATGAGGCTATGGTTGGTGGACCTATTCAGTATAGGTG
>NW_021381412.1:0-229 GCF_001605985.2 Dendrobium catenatum | reverse complement strand
AGTGATTTTATACCCTTCTGATTACAAAGTAAAAGACAAGGAAAAAGAAGTATGAATTTTCAAGGAGAAAGCTCAATGTTGAACATTTATTAGCGAGTCAAAGGAGAAAAAGTAGGAGGAGCTGGATTCTGAGAAGCTCAGAGGCAACCTCAGCCTACCCTATGTTGGGCTTTACATTTTAGGAGAAAATTTTATGTTTAAATTGATGTTTTATTAGAAATTTGGGACT
>NW_021381411.1:0-209 GCF_001605985.2 Dendrobium catenatum | reverse complement strand
GCTAGTGCACAAAATCCATCAGTAACCACGGAAATCCTCCTTTAAATTACGTGAAAATTTCCTATTTCGGGTAGTTTTCCTACGAAAAGTCATATGGTGATGAATCGCACGTAAGAAAGTTTATTCCAGCAAAAAGCATTCCATTGAAAATATTTTTAATAGACTTACCGGCGGAACTCTTGCAAAAAAATCAAAACAAAAATGTCGTT
>NW_021381410.1:0-1763 GCF_001605985.2 Dendrobium catenatum | reverse complement strand
GCTTGATCTGCCGTGATTCATCCTGGAACGGATTTGGGCTCGAGTGTCGCCGGGATCTGGCCGGCGGCGGCTCGAGGTGGTCGGGTTTTGATCAAGGAAGGTGGGGAATGGGTGTGGGGGTTTTCTCACAAAGTCTCAGGGCCTGAGACGGTCTAGCACTCAAGCAAGAGGAAAAAGATCCAAAAAAGACTAAGGATTTGATATTTAAACTCCTTAACCCTATGATCAACGGCTTCGATCAAATCCTGAGGTGATTTGGAGGGAATTAGGAGTGGAACCACGGAGTTTTGAATTTGAGCCATCAAGGAGGCATTAATTCCATTGAATAGGGTTTTAATGGGCTCTAAATAGGTGAATTTCACCTATTTAAGACTTGGTTTGACCAAATCAACGATTGACTTGGTCAAACCAGTCGAGGGAGTCAAGGGGGTGGGGCTCGAGCTCAAGAAATCATGAAAATAAATTTAAAATTGATTTTAGGCCTAAAAGGTACAAATTGGTCATCTCTGGTTGACTTGGTCAACCGGGTTGACCCAGGGTTCAAGCTCGAGCTCGACGGACTCGACTCGACCCACTGAACCCAATGGGGAGGGTCATAGGGTCTGGCTTGGTCAATTTGACCAAGTCAACTGTTCGGGCCCAAATCTGGGCAAAATCGAGGTCAACAAACGGACCCCTAATAGGAGTGGTGAACAACTAGTGAACCGCTCGTGTTGGTGTTGACCGACTAAACCATAGAAAGTAAAGTCAGAATCATAATCAAAAGAGTATCAGAAAGATGGTGGAAAAAGAAGGAGATTCTTCTCCTGGCCTTTCCCCATAGCGGGGGAAGAGCCTAGGAAAGAAGAGAAAGCAGCAGTGCACAAGCCAAGAATCACCAAAATGGTGAACTGGTAGTAGGGTCTTCTCCTGGCCTTACCCTTTAACAAGGGTAGAGCCAAGGATGAAATCAACGGTAAAGATCACCTAAAAAGGTGAAAACGAGGTAAGGGATTTCTCCTATAGCCCTGCTCTATAGCGGGGGCAGAGCAGAAAAGAGAATCAAAAGTAAAGATCACCACTTGGGTGAAAAAGGTAAAGGGATTCTCTTCTGGCCTTACCCCGTAGCAGGGGTAGAGCCCAGAGAAGAACCACAAGGTAGAGTAGCAAAAGTATACCAACTATCTGTCTAACTATATCGAATCAACAGAACAGAAGGTGAAAGGGTCCCATATCCTCCTGCCCATCTCATAGCAGTGGATTGGGGTGACTCAGTATCTGCCTGACCAAATCAGGTCAGCAAACAAAGAAATCACGACGCCTGGTGTCTGCCTAATCGGAACAAGACACTCAGGGAAAAAGAGTGGCATGGAGTTCCTTCCAGGTGCTCTGTCAGGCTCTCTCTACCAGGTAAGTAAAACCAACTTCCTGTTTGTTCATTTCAAACAGCAGGATAGAAGGTGAAAATGATCCCGCCCCTCCTGTTCATCTCAGAACAGTGGATTTGGGTGACTCAGTATTTGCCCGACCAACTCAAGGCGGCAAATAAAGGGAGTCACGAAGTCTGGTGCCTGTTTGATCAGAACAGGACACTCAGAGAAAAAGGTGAGGAGTTCCTGCTAGGTGCTCTGCTAGGCCCTCTCTACCAAGTAAAACCAGCAACCCGCTTGACCGTATCTGGACAGCGGGGTGGAAACTGAAAAAGATCCCGCCCCTCCTGATCCTTTCGGAACAGTGGATTGGGGTGCTCGATACCTCTGCCTAACCTCAGCAAAAGTAAAGAA
>NW_021381409.1:0-494 GCF_001605985.2 Dendrobium catenatum | reverse complement strand
AAGTAAAAAATAAAATCATTAATGGCTTTTTTTTAAAGCAAAGTAAAAGTATTTTAATTATTAAAAATAATTTAATTCATTTTTAATCAAAGTTGTCCGATCAATTTTTAATCAAAGTTGGGTACTTTTAGGTTTTGTTCGGGACGGCTTTTTTATTATTTTTAAAGTAATTTTTTAGTACAAAAATTTAAAAATTTTCGAAATAAAAAGTTGTTTTAAGGAGCATCAAGAAAGCAATCTCAAACTAAACCTTACTACATATTTCAGATTATTATATCAGCAAATGAGTCGCGATTGGGTTATGACCTAAATACTCACCCTATAATCTTGTTTGAGTTGGATTACATAAGTCATTGGGTAAAATAGTTAGTTTGATCATGGGTATAAAACGGGTTGTCGTGTCAATATTTACCCATTTGCAGAACTGCTAATAAAACTATGACTATAATACAAAGACCTAACACGAGGTTTTTGAATAAAAGTCTAACTGATAA
>NW_021381408.1:0-803 GCF_001605985.2 Dendrobium catenatum | reverse complement strand
CACCTATGTCGTGCTTAGTGATTTCAACTTTTTGTTTTAAAATAAAAGAACTTATAAAGTGGTCGGAATTGAAACTCATATTGGCTAGGAAATAGAGAAAGGTTTATTTGTTATAGAAGTGGATGAGAGAAAGAATGAATCCAAATTTGGTGGAAGCAAAAAGGTGTATTACCTTGAAATGTATCTCGCTTTGAATCAGAATGCGAGAGGGAGTGATTTTGGCAGATGCAAAATGAGGAAAGGATTCCTCATTTGCTTTTGAAAGGAAATTTTCAGAGGAATTCCTGTGGGGTTTTTTCACTAACACCTTTTGTCTCTTGCTAGAGGAGGCCAATGATGATTTGGAAGTCGAAAGGGATTGAAAGGGATGTTTAGAGATGTGATTGTTGAGTTAGAAAGCCTTCAAATTTAAAGAAAACGATACGTTCGTCCTGGACAAAAATAGTTCATCTTGGACGAAAATTATCGTTCGTCTGGACGAACAAATTTCGTACAGACGATCCAATTCGTCCAAAATATAACGGCTTTTCGTAATCAACACAATTTACGATACATCCTTTTGTACAGACTTTTTGACTTGACTTATCGTACAGACAAAAAAGTTTTGTACAGACGATCAAAAGTATTTTTGTTTTAATGTTAGTTGAAAACCGTCCCCTACTATGAATCGACGTCTGTTCGTCTGGATGAACAAAAAGTTCGTACGGACGAACTTCACAATTAAAACTGACTTATCCACTCAACTGTTGCATTCAATCGTCCCGATGTTTGAGAAAAAATATTTCGTCCTGGACGATCATCAG
>NW_021381407.1:0-434 GCF_001605985.2 Dendrobium catenatum | reverse complement strand
CCAACATGCCATTTCGGCATCTTTTTAAATAAATCGACTATAAATATATAGTTCCTGCATAAAAATTAAAATCTGGGTGATGACTTAAATTGTTTCAGCCATGATTGAGCTCATGTGACCGAACGTGAGGCATGCAGCATGGAATATATCTGTCGGGCCCCTTCTTCCTCTTCCACGAAGGACCGGGGAAAGAAATATGAAGCCAAGAAGAGTCTTCAAATTTGTTATCAGATAAAGGTTACTCCTCAAGGACGTCCCCATTCAGTAAAGCTAAAGCTGCATGCCTCCCTATAGACCCACTGCACCATTTTAGAGAGAGAGAGAGTACTAGTTTGTGTGCGCCATTAGAGATAGAGAGAGAAAAGAGGGACCTCATTCTTTGTATTTTTTCATAATATCACCTCAATATAAGAGATTATTAGACTTCAAATATA
>NW_021381406.1:0-248 GCF_001605985.2 Dendrobium catenatum | reverse complement strand
AAGAATGTTATATTCGTCTTTTAAGATGATATAATATGGTTCTTGCTATATCTAAATAAAAGAATAGATAAATTTTTCAAAAAAGCCTATTTCTATTTTTAAACACATTCTTAGGAATTTCATGTTTATTTTTCGAAATAATATGTTATTCTCTGAACTGTATTTGATTATAGAAATATCAATTTTCAAAACCTTATTTTGATATTGAATTCATTATAGAATATTGTGTCGGCCTCTCGAGACTGTAC
>NW_021381405.1:0-1063 GCF_001605985.2 Dendrobium catenatum | reverse complement strand
ACTCCTTTGGTGGATTCTCTCGACCTCTTCCACACAGATTTAACGTCATCGAGCAAATGCTCTGACATACAACCTCGGATAGGTCTCACATCCTTGGTGGATCAAATATATGATAACGTCATCGAGCAAAGGCTCTGACATACAACCTCGGATAGGTCTTACATCCTTGGTTAACGTCATCAGAATGTCGTCAATGGACTTCTGCACAAAGTTAAATTTCTACATGATTTTAAATTTCCTCCTGTCACTGAACATTTGTCTTGCAGGACTTTCCACGAACTAATACCCGACGCCATAATTCTTCCTGTCGTCGGACTAATACCCTTCGTCGGACTTCTACTCGTCGTCGGACTTCAGCCCGTCGACGAAGTTTCATCGGTCTTCTGCCCGAGGCCGTACTTCAACACGACGCCAGACTTCTGCTCATCAGCGGAACTCTACTCGTCGTCGGACTTCTGCCCGTCGATGAACTTTCATCGGTCTTCTACTCGAGGTCATACTTCTACACGACGTCGGACTTCTCCTTGTCGTCGAACTTCTGCTCATCAGCAGACTTCTACTCGTCGTCAGACTTCTGCTCGTCGACGAACTTTCATCGGTCTTCTGCCAAAGGCCATACTTCAACACGACGTCGGACTTCTGCCAAAGGCCGTACTTCTACGCGACGTCAGACTTCTCCTTATCGTCGAACTTCTACTCGTCAGCGGACTTCCACTAGTCGTCGGACTTCTACCCATCGATGAACTGTCATCGGCCTTCTGCCCGAAGTCGTACTTCTACACGACGTCAGACCTCTCCCTATCGTCGGACTTCTGCTCGTTAGCGGACTTCTACTCGTCGTCGGACTACTGCTCGTCGACGAACATTCATTGGTCTTCTGTCTGAGGGCGTACTTCTACTCGACTACGGGCTTCTGCTTGCCGTCAGACTACTAACCGTCATCGAACTTCTGCCCGTCGACGGACTTTCGTCGGTCTTGTACCTGACGCTTCACCTCTACCCGACTTCGTACTTCTACCAGATGTCGGACTTCTATCAGTTAATAGACTTTCGTCGGTCTTCT
>NW_021381404.1:0-325 GCF_001605985.2 Dendrobium catenatum | reverse complement strand
TTATCAAATGATTTTCATATGTCTGCTTACATTTCAAATTTTTTTCTTCTTTACTTTTTGTTGTTATCAAAAAGGGGGACAAATTATTTATTTTGTGTTGCTATTTGGTTTTGTTTGATCTATTTTTAATTTGTGTTTTGTATTTTGTGTTTGATGTATACATTGTGTGTGTTTGTTTTATCTGTATATTTTTAAAAATGCCTCCTACTTTACACGTGTTCATCAATTCATGGGGTGTTTAGGAGATTTTTTGAATTTGAAAATTATACAAACAATAATTATTTTGCAATCATCAAAAAGGGGGAGATTGTTAAGAGAGTTGCTA
>NW_021381403.1:0-226 GCF_001605985.2 Dendrobium catenatum | reverse complement strand
TAGGAAAGTAGATTAATTAGATTTGACTTATTAATAAAAATAGATGTAAACCTAAAAAGTCTTGGTTGAAAAATATAAAAAATGATCATTCTTTATTAGATTTAAATGAGAAATTGACTATGAATATAATACAATGGAGAAAAATGATTAATGTACCCAATCCAAGATAGTAAAATAAATATTTGATGTTGTTGTTATTATATATTTAAAATTAAAAAGTAGTATA
>NW_021381402.1:0-313 GCF_001605985.2 Dendrobium catenatum | reverse complement strand
TAAAATCAATCACATGGAATGCTATATCATATTCCTGCCTTGAATCAAAATTAAAAAATGTAGGAGAGATTTTTTTTCCTTCTTTTTTGCATATTTTCTTTTTTGATATGTCAAAAGGGGGAGAAATAGGGAAAATAGGAATTGCTTACTTGTTTTGCCATCATCAAAAAGGGGAAGATTGTTGCAAACCTTAACTTCAGTTTTACTAATACGCCGGTAAAAACATAAATCTTTAGTTTCATGTTAATAATGCTTATTTTCTTTAGTTTCATTGTCACCCAACCGAAATAGGGAAATACTTGGTCAACCCACC
>NW_021381401.1:0-324 GCF_001605985.2 Dendrobium catenatum | reverse complement strand
TGTAATGTAGATGCTAGGGAAAGTTTATGATCATTCCTCTACTAAGGGCTCATATGGTTACTTGCAGATGCAAATCATATGGTAGAAAGTAGGGAATGGTGTATCACTCATTTGAGCGTGGAATGAAATCATCATTCTGATGGTGTTTATAGAGTTTGAATTTCATATTGATTTCTCTTTACATATAATCAATGATGGAATCTAAAGAAAAAAAGATTGCTTTTCAAAACATGTTTTCCTGTAGTTGCTGGAATTAACAATTGGAAATTTGTTGTTTCAATTATTTCTTAGCCTTCTTGAATTTCTAAATCAGTTTAAAGCTTA
>NW_021381400.1:0-1117 GCF_001605985.2 Dendrobium catenatum | reverse complement strand
ACATGAAGCAATCGACTGATGTATATCTCCCTAAAAAGAGGAACATACAAACAGCCAAATAGAAAGAAAAATCTCACATTAAGGGAACAACAATAGAAGTGACAAGGGGACACACTTGCTACTAAGAACCACAATCATATTAAGAATCAATGATTACTGAAAGAACACTCAACTATCACCTGGCGCAGCTGCCGAGGTGATAAGGAGAGGACAAGAAACACTCTACTATCACCTAGCGCATCTGCCGAGGTGATAAGGAGAGGACAAGAAACACTCTACTACTGCCTGGGGCGTCGGCCGGGGCGATAAGCAGAGGACAAGAAACACTCTACTACTGCCCGGGGCATCGGCCGGGGCGATAAGCAGAGGACAAGAGCTCAACAACCTCCCAACGCACATGTGCGTGGTGCTGTGAGAAAAACAAAGAGTTAAGTAATTCATTATCCAAGAAATCCTAAACTTATACTTTAGTTACCACATGGTAGAGGACAAATCGTCGTGGCCATGAGTAATTAAAATACAAGTAGAATTCCTTAGATAAAATAGAATCATATACAGCATGAAATAACTGACTGATGTATATCTCTCTAAACAAGGAGGAATATACAAACAGCCGAATGAAAATAATAGTCTCATTCTAAAGAAGGTATAATAAAAGTGGCGAAGGGACACACTTGCCACTAAGAATTATAATCATGTCAAAGCTCAATGATTACAAAAGGAACCACAGTGGTAGCACCCATACTAACTGATGGGACCCTGTGAGAAGTGCAAGCAACATCTACCCATCCAAAAAGACCACCCTTGTAGCTAAGAGTAAGCTCTCAATGGGAAATTATATTGCTAAAGGAGGTATGGGATTGACTTTCTATTAGAAGATCAAAATCCGCTGAGAAAGGATGTTAACATCTTAAAGCAAGATGTACCACATCATGGGTGGGGAAAAATCACACCCTATAAAGGAAAAGTTATGGTAAGAGAATTGAATATCATGTCATTTCCTAAGCAATCATAAAGAAGCCTCGGGGGAGATAATTTTTGGAGGAATTTTAGGCTCTTAGAGTATAGAACCGGGTTCCACTTGTGACAAGGGCAACCGATTCTACTCAACTAAGAG
>NW_021381399.1:0-263 GCF_001605985.2 Dendrobium catenatum | reverse complement strand
AGGAGAATATACCTTAAAGGATTATTCTCTTTTATTTAGAAAGTCAAATTAGGATAATTCAATATCCAAATAGAAAAGAAAAAAAACCTCTTAGGGTTGAGTTTCTTTTCATTTGGATATCTAGAACCCGACGGACCTGAGAAGTTCATAGAAGAAGAAAAGACAGAACGAGAAGATTGAAGAAAGAAGATGAAGAAATGAAGATTTAAGGAACAGTATATCTCATTTCAAAAACCACTTGCGTCATTCTTAGGATTAGAATC
>NW_021381398.1:0-522 GCF_001605985.2 Dendrobium catenatum | reverse complement strand
GTTTTTCCCCCGCTGGGAGTGAACTGGAGCCTACGTAAGAGTACCGGGCCTTGATCGCCGCCTCCGGTATTTAGACTCTTGCCGGACAGTTTTTCCCCCAATGAGAGTGAAATGGAGCCTGCATAAGAGTACCGGGCCTTGATCGCCTCCTCCGGTATTTAGACTCTTGCCGGACAGTTTTTCCCCCGATGGGAGTGAACTGGAGCCTGCGTAAGAGTACCGGGCCTTGTTTGCCTCCTCCGGTATTTAGACTCTTGTCGGACAGTTTTACCCCAATGGGAGTGAACTGGAGCCTGCGTAATAGTACCGGGCCTTGATCGCTGCCGCCCAAAAATTTTTTATTTTAGCTAGTCCAACTTCTCCTAACCTCGTAGGAGAAATTTTGAACCGGCTAAAGAAAAGTGGTGCCTTCTCCCTAGCCCCCGAGGCGGGTATTTATAATTTTTTCAAAGGAGGTTTGAGGGCCAAATTTTTGAATTTTTAATTAATTTTCAGAATTTTTTAATGCCCAAGATTAAATAA
>NW_021381397.1:0-537 GCF_001605985.2 Dendrobium catenatum | reverse complement strand
ATTTCTATATATATCCAGACTGATCGTCCCGGACGATAGCACTTCGTCCCGGGACGAAGTGGCTCTAGACAAATTTCGTCCAGATGAGATTAATTAACGTCCCCGGCGACTTGTCCTCGGGAGAATTTTCGTCCAGACGAACCAAATTTTGTCCGGACGAACCATGCAGCCAAAACTGTTTTCCTTGAACAACCTGTACCGATCGTCCCGGACGATCCAACTTCGTCCGGACGAACCTGAAGCAAAACTGATGTTACAATCTCCCCAACTTCAAAGAAAATGTCGTCCTCGACATTGTCTAATCAAAACTCAGTCAAAACAGATACGGGTACGACTTCCTCATGTCCGGTTCTTTCTCCCAAGTCGCTTCTCGTGCAGTACGGTGCTTCCACTGGACTTTAACCATCGGAATCTGTTTGCTTCGTAGCTTTCGAACGTCGTACGCCAAAATCAACTCTGGCTCTTCCTTGTACGCTAGATTCTCCTGAATCTCAACTTCTTCAGCAGATACTTTCTTTCCAGAGTCAAATATCCACT
>NW_021381396.1:0-246 GCF_001605985.2 Dendrobium catenatum | reverse complement strand
GCCTTGTCCCAACTAGGGGTGTAAACGAGTCGAGTTTAGGCCCTTATCAAGCTCGGCTCGTTAGTTGGAAAGCGAGCTCGAGCCGGCTCGTGAGCCATGGGAGGGAAATTTTAAATTTAGGCAGGATTTTTAAAAATTAGGTGGGATTTTTAAAATTTAAGCGGGATTTTTAAAATTTAGTCAATATTTATAATTAAAAAAAAAATATGAAATGTTTAACATTTAAATAAAATTTATGTAGTTTTT
>NW_021381395.1:0-203 GCF_001605985.2 Dendrobium catenatum | reverse complement strand
TCAAACCTATATAACTAAATATAAAAAAATCAAAATAAAGTAAACTTAGTATCTAACAATTTATCTTAAGGTGTAATATTTTATATTAATATTAACTTTTTAGAATTCAACATTAATTAAAAAGTCAATTTTTGACTCCTTATTTAAATGATTAAAATAATCCAAAAATTTTCAAAAACTAAAAAATCACTTTAAAACTCTAG
>NW_021381394.1:0-308 GCF_001605985.2 Dendrobium catenatum | reverse complement strand
TAAAACTAGACCTACATCCACTCCCCAGAGGCACCCCTGACTATTGCACTAATACCAATAGTGACTCTCCTTTTGCACCCACAGCAAGGCGGAGAAGCCTTTACAACACACTCTTTTCACCACTCCCCGGTGTGGCAGAGAATCGTCCGTCCTTTTACACAATCCCCAGTATTGTCAGAGAATCGTCCATCCTTTTACACAATCCCCAGTGTTGGCAGAGAATCGTCTGTCCTTTCACACTATCTCTAGTGTTGGCAGAGAACCGTCGTCGTTTCACACTCTCCTAGTGTGGGCAGAGAACCCTTCGG
>NW_021381393.1:0-1072 GCF_001605985.2 Dendrobium catenatum | reverse complement strand
TTAATCACCCAACTTAGGATCTACCCCTGCCACACGACCTTTTACACACACTTTAGATGATTTGCTAGGACAACCAAATCAATATCTAGGTTAGGCCGGTATTTACTTTACTGCTGTGTGCCAGATTTTTCGTAGTTTTAACTGCATGTTGTGGATGAAATTGCTTTGCTGTGTCTGCTTACTTTTCTACACTCTGTGGATGGTTAATGTGTTTGGCGACTAGATTACCCTTAGGTTAGGTACGATCTAGATGTCCACACAGTTTTTTGCAGGTGGCCACGCTCATGCATGGCAATAAAAAGGGGGCCAAATTCATAGAAAAATTCATAACTATTATAAATTCTTTTCACAGGTGCTTCAGCTGCTAAAGCCCCCAAATAAAAAGAGTGTGGCCAGTGTGTTTTACTTTTTTTTCTGCACATATATAACTGCTTGGGAATATATTTACTTTGATTAATTAATTGCTTAGGATAACCTTGCAGGAGAGTCTAGATTTTTGATTTAAGATAAATGTAATTTGTATAAGTGTCAAGTGTTGTGAAAGTTAATTTTGAGTTGGGATACATAGGTCCAAAGCTTGGATTCTAAAGAGGAAAGGATGCCCCTTTGGGAAGTACTCCTTTTTTCATTTGGAAATCCAAATTTGGATCATACTTTTTCTATAGCCAAAGAGGAAAGAGTGGCCTTCCCCTTAAAAGGGAAGTGCCCTCTTATCCATTTGGGTAGTTTACCACGAAGAATCCAAGGAGTTTGAAGAAAAGGAGTCCAAAGAAGAACAAGATTTAAGACTTGAGGATTGAGAGTATCTCACTCAAAACTACTTGCGTAATTACTAGGTTTAGAATCTGGGTTGTTGTCAGTGGTGCCCGACCACTCTACTTTCTGCAAAACTCTGATTTGTAATGAGCAAGGCAACTTTTCCTATGGATATTTATTAATTAGTTAATTTATATTTGATGTTGAATTGATTGCCTATAGGATTACCTACTTTTCTTAGTTTTTTTACGATTGTTTGTCGCTTTTGTTTTCTCCTACATACGTGAGACTCGTGAGGGTGTGAAAGTTTTCTACT
>NW_021381392.1:0-521 GCF_001605985.2 Dendrobium catenatum | reverse complement strand
TGGAGAATAACCTTCTTTGATAAGCATCCACATATAATAATCAGTAGATTATAAAAACGTTGACATGCGGATTTTCCAGAAATCAAAAGGTAAGTTGTCAAACAAGGGAGGTCGTGTAATTGAATAACCTTTCGTAGTGTTACGACTCCCAAGGTTAGCCATGGATCAAAATTCAAAAAATTTTCAAACTCAGTTTTTATGAATCCCGCTCTGATACCACTTGAAAGTTCTCAGATGACACTAGAAAGTGCTCTGATACCACTTGGAAGTTCTCATATGACACTAGAAAATGCTCTGATACCACTTGAAAGTTCGTTAGGGATGTTAAGCCCTATAGAACTAGCCCAAGCTAACCAAGAGGGGGGATGAATTGGATTTTAAAAAAAAATTCTTTTCACAAAGAACAAAAACACATAAACCAAAATCACGACACGTTAAAAATAAATGCGAAAATTAAAGTGTGGAAGCAAGAAATAAGAACACAAAAAATTATAGTGGTTTGGTCAACTCAACCTATGTCC
>NW_021381391.1:0-380 GCF_001605985.2 Dendrobium catenatum | reverse complement strand
GTTTTTTGTGGTGTGGAATTGCCAGGCTGCTGGCTCTTTTTGGAGTATGGATGAGCTTTTTTTAGTGTATTCTTTGGTGGTGTGGATGTGGCTGGCTATGGTTTTGGTGGGGATTAGGGGTGCCGGCTGGAATTTATTTTCATGATTTCATTCTAATGACCCACAAGGCAACTAAGCCTATTTTACGCTTTAAATCATAATGCATTATTTAGAAACAAACTCAAAAATCACTGTGAATACGTAACTAGGGGTGTCAATTTCGGGTCATGGGTTAGGTTTGGGTCGAACCCGAACTGACCCGGGTGCAAACGGGTCGACCCTAACCCGACCCGAGCAGATAAACTGTCACAACCCGACCCGACGGGGACGGATCCCGCCCG
>NW_021381390.1:0-485 GCF_001605985.2 Dendrobium catenatum | reverse complement strand
GAAGTTTAAAATTTTTGAAGACATAAATTTTTTTGGACCCAATCCAAATAATACATTAAGTTACTAAAAGAAGTAATTGTACATATTACTAAAGAATGGGTAAAGAGATTTTGGACCCAGTGTTAAGTCAAACATCAAGCTACAAGAAAAATATAACTGCAACATTCGAATTAGCACACATGGATTTACTTTACAAAAAAGTCATTACAAAGGAGCTCCTCATTAGTTTTCTAATGGGGTCCAAAATAAGATCTCTAAAATTTTTTAGATACCGGCCAGATTATTCAAGAATGAAATGAATAAAAGAACCGGTGAAAGAAATGTACTTACAACCTATGTCAAGCACATGTATACTACCGATTAAAGGGTATAAAACACTACTAAAGATGGAAAGAGGATTGTTCCCCAGCGGAGTCGCCAGAAAAACCTTGGGGGGAAAAATATTATGTCACCACGCAGATTTTGATTTCTCCTATTTTGTAATC
>NW_021381389.1:0-211 GCF_001605985.2 Dendrobium catenatum | reverse complement strand
AAAAATAGAGAGGCTATAGAAAACATCCAGCATGAAAAACTCAAATACATCCAAGAAAGGCATTATGGGGCTCACCGAGCAACACATAGGCAACATACTAGCACTCAAATAATAACAAAGTAGCAAAAAGAAACTACTCAATGGAGATAACCTCCAGCAGACCAGACAAGAGGAAACCCCCAAGCCAAAAAAGACAAGAACAACTAGCTCA
>NW_021381388.1:0-479 GCF_001605985.2 Dendrobium catenatum | reverse complement strand
AGCAAAAAGCATACACCAAGGTACATCCTCTTGCAAAATTTTGTAACAACTAAATGATCACACGTGCAAATTTTAAAATCCAATTAATTGCTATGGAAGGTAGTATTTTAGACTAATTCTAACCAGTACAAAATCACATTCATTAAATTCTTTCTTTCATCTACAAACATGAGCTATAGCTTTATATGTCTCATATCGCTAAGTTAGATATATGTTTATCAAAAAACACTAGAAGAAATATACATTGTATACTGAGATAAAGATATGAGATTAACTAGATTTCAAAGGTGCATACCATAAACATCTTCAAAAGAAATTTCTAAAAGCACTTTGCACAAAACTATTGTAACAAAACACTATAGCTAGAAGTAGGAGTGTAAACAAGTCGAGTCGTAGCCTTATCGAGCTCCGCTCATTTATCTCACAGTAAGCTCGAATCGAGCTTGTTTAATGAGCTCGAACTTGACTCACATAATAAA
>NW_021381387.1:0-1114 GCF_001605985.2 Dendrobium catenatum | reverse complement strand
CTAAGAGATAAAGTGTAGTTGGGACAAAGTGGGTCTTAAAGAACAAGGTGAATGATTCAAGAGTGGTGGTTAGGAATAAAATAAGATTGGTGGCTAAGGGGTATAACCAAATAGAAGCGATAGACTTTGAGGAGACTTTTGCCCCTGTAGCTAGATTGGAAGCCATTAGAGTGCTATTAGCCTTTGCCTGTTATAAAGGATTAAAGTTTTTTCAAATGGATGTCAAGAGTGCCTTTTTAAATGGGGAAATAAAAGAAGATGTGTTTGTAGAACAACCCCCAGGTTTTGAGAGTTCCCAATTTCCAAATCATATTTTTAAAATAAAAAGGCCTTGTATGGGTTAAAGCAGGCACCGCCCTTTTTCTTAGGAAAGTTGGAGATGATTTACTCAATGTTCAGATTTATGTTGATGATATACTCTTTGGATCGTCTAATAAAAAATTGTGTGATGATTTTTCAAAAATAATGAGTAGAGAGTTTGAGATGAGTTTGATGGAAGAGTTATCCTACTTTTTGGGGTTTAGCATAAAACAATTGAAGTATGGAACCTTTTTAAATCAAACAAAATACATAAAGGACATTTTGAAAAAATATGAGATGGACAAAGCTAAGCCAATTAACACTCCCATGACTTCTACTGCTCCATTGGATAAGGACCCAAGTGGTAAGTATGTTGATCAGAAAAAGTATAGAGGCATAATTGGATCTTTAATTTACTTGACTGCGAGCCGACCTGATATTATGTTTAGTATTTGCCTTTGTGCTAGATTTCAAGCTCACCCTAAGGAGTCCTACATGACTGCTATTAAGAGAATTTTTAGATATCTTTTGGAGAAACAAGTCTTAGGGATTTGGTACCCTTGACACAACACTTCTTTTGAGATTATTGGTTTTTCTGACTGTGATTTTGCAGGATGCAAGGTGGATAAAAAAAGCACTTCAAGAACTTGTCAATTCATTGGACAATCTTTGGTCTCTTGGTATAGTATGAATCAAAACTCTGTTGCACTTTTCACTGCTGAAGCTGAGTACATCGCTCTTGGAAGTTGTGTGGCCCAAGCTCTTTGGTTGAAATAACAGGTATTGGATTTAGGATTACCTGTAGGAACCATCT
>NW_021381386.1:0-1162 GCF_001605985.2 Dendrobium catenatum | reverse complement strand
AGGAGCTTGGAGGAAAACAAGATTAAAGATTTGAAGAAAGAAAATATCCCATTCAAAACCACTTGCATCTCTACTAGGTTTATAATCCGTGTTGTTGTCAATGGTGCCTGACAACTTTACTTTATGTAAGACTTTGGTTTGTAATATGCAAGGAAACTTTGCCTATAGATATTTATTAATTAATTCATTTATATTTGATATGATGAAATGATTGCATATAGAACTACCTTCTTCTCTTAGTTTTTTGGCATTTGTGTGCCACTTTTATTTTCGCTTGGGTACATGAGGCTTGTGAGGGTGTGTAAGTTTTATACTCGTAATATTAAAGTTTAAAATTTATATAGTGAGTCTAAATAATATAGAAAGATAATGAATCTAAGGAATTAGCTTGGGATCGACCTCGAGGTCGTATGCATATTTCTGCATTTCTTCTCTCCTTGCTTTAGACTTGAGGGTAGAGTCCGGATAGTCTGACCTATGAGGATGAGATGCAGGACCTTGGAAAGTCCAGTCTTCTAAAAAATTATTTTCTATGCCAATTTTTTACTTTCAAGCATTCATGATTTGAAGTTGTTGACTATCATGCATTACATTAGAAATAAATTAAAAGTATTAAAATTTTAATTGCGTTAGTCCTTAGCATTTTAAATCCAGTATAAGTCAAAAGGGGCCAATTAGGAAAATCTTTAGATATCGGTCACAGCTCTCCTAAACCTTAAATAAAATGTCCCTATCACTCTTTCATATAAGATCGGACTCATGTGTTTTAAATTGATTAGGTGGTTAGCTAGCTCCCCAATGCAGGCCGGGGTAAGTCAAGATTTTGCACTGCATTAATTAGGTTCGGACGACTATGGTCCAGTGTCCAAAATTAGATTTAAGATCCGGGGTAGATTTTTGATTATAAGACCCAAACCTTCAAAAATATAATCTCAATTTTCTAATAAAATGCTCAATTTTAATTAAATATTCTTTCAATCCAAAATGTAAAGCCCAACACTTAGATTAAGTTGGGACACTTCTGTAGGGTTCCGAAATCTCAAAGTGTCCCCTACTTTTCTTCCCTTAATTCTGATAATAAATGCTCAATTTTGATCCATTCCCTTTTGAGTTTCAAAAATTCAACTCTTTTTTATATCACTTATAGAAGATCTAATAAAAT
>NW_021381385.1:0-250 GCF_001605985.2 Dendrobium catenatum | reverse complement strand
AATTTTAAAAATTAACTGACATTTGGCGTTAGGGAGTGAGACTCCTTGTATTTTAGTACGCCTGTATTAGGTTTTCAAAGGGCTAGCTGCTAATCTCTCTTTGTATTTCAATCCTTAAAGTTGAGGTCTATTCATGGCGGCTGGGAAGAATGGAGCCAGATATCGGATATCAGCAACTCCGGCGATTGTGGTGGCGCAGCTGCTCGCCGTGGGTGCCATAGTTCTTATGCTGGTGTGGATTTTACGCTTC
>NW_021381384.1:0-225 GCF_001605985.2 Dendrobium catenatum | reverse complement strand
CCACTTAATTTTTTAATGAATTTTTAGTACTCTTTAAATCCCTTAATTAATAAATCCTAATTTACCATTTAATTAAGCCGAGATAACTTCAAAAATTCTAATAAATTCAAATTAAATTCAAAAATTACCCATAATATATAAAACTCTTTAAAATTCAATCCTTAATTTAATAAAATTAAAATCCCTTAATTGAACTTCAATTTAAATATTAATTTAATTTTGATT
>NW_021381383.1:0-254 GCF_001605985.2 Dendrobium catenatum | reverse complement strand
TTAGCTAATAAGGGTTGTCATCTTGATAGTTATTTGGAGTTTGATATCTGGAGTTTACATCCTATGTTAAAAGGTATGATTAATTTGGATAAATTTGGGTTGCCTTATATCCGGAATGTTTGATCTACATCCCACTGGTTTTTCTTAATCTGCTATTTCCTCTTCTTTCTATTGGTGGATACTATGGAATCTGATGGTTCATTGCTGGTACTGCTGGAGTTGTTTGAACATGGACTATGTTAATTTCTGTTGGT
>NW_021381382.1:0-217 GCF_001605985.2 Dendrobium catenatum | reverse complement strand
AAGGATGTGGGAGCGCTCTCACAAAATCTCAGAGCCTTGGGTCGTCTCTAGATCGAGCAAGAGCAAAAAAGATCCTAATTTGGACAAAAATTTTCATATTTAAAGCCCCTGGACCTAATACCAACGGCTAGGATCGAATCAAAACGAGATTAGGAGGGAAATAGGTCGGTTTTGGCCGTTGTTTGCAATTCAAAACGAAGGGGGGCTTTAAATTCCA
>NW_021381381.1:0-301 GCF_001605985.2 Dendrobium catenatum | reverse complement strand
CTTCAAAGAACATTCTCTGAATTTCCATTTATTTTGATAGTATTTGCAAAAAAATACTTTCAATAAGAGCTTGATCTTATACCAACTCACCATCTTCATTTTTAATTTTGAAAATGAAATTTTCATTTCTTCTAGTGTTAGCAAAAGAGTGAAAAAACTTTGTATTAAAGTCTCCATCTTTTAACCATCTTGCCTTTACTCTTTGTCTCCACCAAGAATTAATCCGAGCTAAAGTGCAATTCAAATCATTTATTTTGGATCTATGAAGTAATACCTTAGAATCGGATAAGCCTCCATTCCC
>NW_021381380.1:0-863 GCF_001605985.2 Dendrobium catenatum | reverse complement strand
TGTAGATTTAATGAGGGTGAAAATAACATCAGCCAATAGCATTATAGACTTTTTTGTATAATTTTTAAAATAGTTTGAATATTTTGTGGAAGATGGACTAATAATTTTAAATTTTAACAAATTAAAATAAAAATTAATCCTTTTTTTGGCAAATAAATAAATATAATCAATTAACTCAACTACGAGTTGATAAATCCTTTAAAGCTTCGTTTGTGATGATTTTCATATTGTTTTTTTAAATATTTATTTTAGTATAAAAATTAAAATTTTTTACTACAAAATTATTTTAAAAAGTAGTAAGAAAGTCATTCCATATTAAGGTTTCATTTTGGACAATCTTTTTAATGCTTCTTAAAATAACTTTTTAGTACAAATATTATAATTTTTTTATTAAAAATTTGCTTTTAAGAAGCAGTAAAAAAATCGTCACAAACGAAACTTATGCCTGAATCTATTAAAATTAAAAAATTAATTAGCATAATAACTATTAATTTTTGATAAATTCTAGTGCTAGAACTAGGATTTCAAGAAAACCTAATATAAAGTCAAAATTAATTATTTTTTAAATATGTTGAACTAATATTATTAATTATACTTTTATTTAAAAAAGAATGATTTTCTTTTTGTTTTTAAACATAAATTATATGGAGTTTTATACAGATAAAGCATAGCAATATAAATTTTTTTTTACTTTGCTTTTAAAAGTCCAACACTCTCTCTTCCCAGAAACTTCAGCCCATTTACTCCGGCCACCCATTTCATAATTAAAACCTCACCCTCCTCCTCCTCTTCTTCTTCTTCTTATTTTTGCCCTATAAATCTACTCTTCAAAAAGAAAGCAAAAGAGATATTAGTTCTCCTTC
>NW_021381379.1:0-297 GCF_001605985.2 Dendrobium catenatum | reverse complement strand
AGAGAGAGGAGAGAGAGAGAGAAATAGAGAGAGAGCAAGAGAGAGAGCAAAAGAGCAAGAGCGAGAGAGAGCAAGAAGAAGCAAGGGAGAGAGCAAGAGAGTAAAAGGAGCAAGGGAGAGAGCAAGAGATTGCAAGAGAGAGAGAAGAGCTGAACTAAGAGAGAGAGAGAGAGGGAGAGAGAGAGTGAGAGAGTGAGAAAGAGAGAGCGAGGGAGAGAGAGAGCAAGAGAAAGAGAACAGAATAGAGAGAGAGAGAGACAAAGAAAGCAAGAGAGAGAGAGATAGAGAGAGATGAAG
>NW_021381378.1:0-583 GCF_001605985.2 Dendrobium catenatum | reverse complement strand
CAATGAAAGTCTTATATTAATGTTTTGTACTATCTGTAATAATTTGGTAAATTTCTGAATTTGTGAATTCTGTGGAAATTCCATATACTGCTGTTATGCCGCTGACGATTTTTCTGACGTAATCTGATTTCCTGAATTGAATGAATTGATGCGTTTATATGCTATCAGAAGGGAGTTATAAGGGGCTAGAATCCTTCGAGATTATGTCTGTGTCAGGGAAATCTGAAAAGTCTGATTTGATCTGAAATTCTATATATCTGATAAGTTCTGGTGCTGTAAGCACAAGGGAGACATAAGAGGCCAGAATCCGTTGAGATTTTGTCTGTGTCAGGGAAGGGAGTCATAAGGGGCCAGAATCCGTAAAGATTCTGTCAGGGTCCGAGGATCTGATATGTGAACTCTGATTTGTGAAATCTGTATTATATGATTTTATCCGATTTGGCAATGTGCTTATGATTTGTACGGATTTGTACTATTCTGTATGTTCTATGATTTAAAGATAATTCTAATTTGAATATTCTGCTATATGAATGAATTCAGTTCTTATGTTTCAGTGGTTTGATTTTCTGTACGACCAATGTTT
>NW_021381377.1:0-252 GCF_001605985.2 Dendrobium catenatum | reverse complement strand
TAAAAACCCAGAAAAAAAAAAAAGTTAGTGAAGAAAAAAACCTAGAATCAAATTTGTTAATAGTTTCCCTTCATATTATATAAATATCTAATAAAAATGACTAAAGCTGGAAATTGAATGGCAAATTTTAAGAAAGTTTTAATGAAAATAGTAATAGTTGAATAGACGCAATATATTAAATATAGAATTATAAATTTTAATAAATCAGTGATAATCTACATATTTAAATAAAAATATATATTAATTAATGTG
>NW_021381376.1:0-349 GCF_001605985.2 Dendrobium catenatum | reverse complement strand
TGATGTAGTTAAATTAAGGAATTTATTTTGATTAAATAATTAAGAATGATTTTATTGCAATTTTTACACTCCATTGAATTCATTCGTGGTGTTTTATCACAAGACTCGAGGAACTAAGCCTCCTAAACAAAAGTAGCCCCACAGCCTAGATAAGTCTTTCCTAAAAGCTTCTTCTCTAAAGTTTTTGTTCTATAATAAAATGTTGGTGAAGTGGTTTTATTAATCAAACTGGAGTTTTCTAGAATTTTAACAAATTATTGGGTTTTTTGGATTATTAAAATTATTTAAGAGCAATAATCAAGGGTACAAAAGTTGATTTTTTAAAATTAAAGTTAATTATGAATGTTTC
>NW_021381375.1:0-335 GCF_001605985.2 Dendrobium catenatum | reverse complement strand
TGCATTAAGATCAAAATTATTGGAAAGGGAAAGAGCATACATTGAGACATTGCTTGAACCAACAAAAGGAGTCTGGAAAGAAAAAGGTGTTAGTTTGATGTGTGATGGTTGGACATATCCTCAAAGAAGACCACTCATAAATTTTATGGCCGATACAAAGAATTATCCTATGTTTATTAAAGCTGTGAATTGTGAAGGAGAATACAAGGATAAATTTTTTATTGCAAATTTGATTAAAGAGGTGATAGTCGTGATTGGGCCTTCAAATATTGTGCAAGTTATTACAGATAATGCACCAGTATGCAGAGCTGCAGGATTGTTAGTTGAGCAATCTT
>NW_021381374.1:0-329 GCF_001605985.2 Dendrobium catenatum | reverse complement strand
CCTCGTCTCCTTCTTACGGGCACCCCTGCAGTTCCAGTAAAGGATGTTAAACATTAACAACCAAAGGGGAAGCGTCCCCGCCGCCAAAGGTTTCAGTGAAAACATCCTGCCATTGCCCAGCAAGATCTTCTTCCCGCATTTTTCCATCCACCGAGGTGTCAATAACAATAACCGAATTCTCGACAAAGGAGTGGCAAGCCAGGCCCTTAGCCTCCCTTACTCTACGGACGCCCGGCAATTTCTGTAATGCCCCAATCTGGCTTTGAACAAGAGAGCATCGATCCTTTGGCAACCTTGCCAACACATGTTTGGTCTTGGACACGTGAGAA
>NW_021381373.1:0-1282 GCF_001605985.2 Dendrobium catenatum | reverse complement strand
AAGTCATGAAAATAGATTTGCAACAATCTCCTCATTTTTTATGATGAAAAAACACTAAGAAGACATTTAGCAATAAAATTTCGGGATCGACAAGTGTAAAAACATCATAAACTACATAAACAAAAGAAAAAGACCAATTGAAATTTTTTTTTTTTAACCAAGGCATGAAAATGATGTGGTATTCCATGTGATTGATTTAAAAACTTGTGGGTTAATTAGTTAATAATCTCAACAATCCAAAGAGTGGTAGAATATTCGGTCATGGTTACCCTTAGCTCAGACGTTTTCTTAGGGTAGAATCGTCTTTTGAAATCAATGACCTAACTCAAAGAATTAATTGGATAATGGTAGAATATCCGGTCATGGTTACCTTTATCTTAGACGTTCTCTTAGAGTAGAATCGTCTTTTGAAATCAATGACTTAACTCAAAGAATTAATTGGATATGAGAAAAAGAATTCATCCATCACTTGGTTTAAGAAAAAATATCTTTATATAATAATGAACAAAAGTAAATCTGTCATAATCGTAAAACAATCGAAATCAAGCCTTTGAGAATCAAAACTTCTAAGTTCTAAAAGATTTAAAAAGAGAGAATAGCTTGCTTTTGAGTGGGCTTATTTTATGCCTCTTGTCAATTAAGTGGTGCTTTGCGCATCTTTTTATAGATTTTCAATTTGGCGTCTTTGCACTTCTTTTGTTGGTATCATTGGCCAAAAGTTTTTTTTTTTTTTTTGAAAACTACATTCTCTTTTATAATCTCTTAAAAATTCTTAGTTGTGAGTATATCTTCTTAGATATTAAAGAATAGTAGCTCTCTCTCTAACATAAGGAAGAATTATCACAAACAGAATCAATAATCAAAGACAAGAATAACGAGGGATCTTGATGTGACAAAAAGACTTTAATCATTATAAATATAAGATATATTTGCTTAAGCAATCTTAAGAAAAGATCTTAATTTCATACACAATCTTTAATTTGAAATAGATTTTTGATTAGAAAAGAAAACTATACCACTAAAATAGTTTAGAGAAAGAGACACAATCACAAAGTATTTTTACCATCTAAGAGATTAAGAGATGAAAAAGACATTGACTGCAAATTTTCAAAAAATAAGGACAAGGAATATGATGTCATTTCAGCGATTATTTAAAAAAAACACACAAAATAAAGTAAAACACACCAAAAATTAAGAGAAAATAAATAAAAAAAAAACTAAAACAAAAGCAAAAGAAAGTAACTTAAAGATCAAGTTTCATGCATTTATGTCAATCACACCC
>NW_021381372.1:0-380 GCF_001605985.2 Dendrobium catenatum | reverse complement strand
TTAGTCTACATAGACGATGTATTAATCTTCTCTAAAACCATTGATGAACATTTTAAACATCTTATAACCTTTATTTGGCTAGCAAAAACAAATGGCCTTGTAATTTCTGAACTGAAAATAAAATTATTCCAGACTACAATTAGATTCCTAGGACATACTATTACTAATGATAATATTATTCCTATACAACGAAGCATTGAATTTGCTGACAAATTTTCTGACAAAATACTAGATAAAAAACAGCTCCAACGATTTCTTGGTGCCTTAAATTATGTTTCTGACTTTTATAAAAATCTTGCAAAAGATGCTGCACCTCTATTTAAAAGACTTCGAAAAAATTCTCCCCCTTTGGATGACACATGTACTAAAGCAGTATAAAT
>NW_021381371.1:0-230 GCF_001605985.2 Dendrobium catenatum | reverse complement strand
TTGGTATTAAATTTATTTGAAGAATATGGATATCATTAGGGATAAACATGATAGCCAAAGGTTTTGTTTTGCATAGAGTGTATTGAGGCAGCCTGGTTTAGAGAATTTGATATGGTAAAATATTATTGGTGAGGTTCAAACTCTTCATTTGAGAGTAGGGCTGCAAGTGAACAAAATGTTCGACAAGCTACTCGCTGTTCGGTTTGATTAAAGCTCGTTTGTGATCGTTT
>NW_021381370.1:0-250 GCF_001605985.2 Dendrobium catenatum | reverse complement strand
GACGCGGACTCCTTCCATACCAGAGGCCCAAGCTTGTACAAAGCTGTCGTTTGGTAGTAAGAATATTAATTTTCTTTCGTAGCATTCTTTGAATATTCTTGGTATTGAACCTAGGTAGTCTCGTAAGAAATAATTCCTCGGAGTCGAGGAGCATGCAATCCCAGTCATGATTCTCCTCTTCGCGAACTCCCGTGGAATATAACACATTCTTTAGCACAATCCCATTTTTACGGGGAGGCAGATAGAGGGT
>NW_021381369.1:0-233 GCF_001605985.2 Dendrobium catenatum | reverse complement strand
GACTTGTTGAGATCCATCCTAATGGTCTTCCCGATCCATTACCCCCGATTAGAGGCATTTCATATGTTCTAAACCTAGCCCATGGAGCCTCCCTATCTGATCGTATTCTAGGCGGTCTTGACTTTCTCGATTCAGTGAATTTTACTCTTGGTTTAAGTCCTTCTGAAAGTGTATACGGGTTCAAACCTAGACTACCGTTAGATCCGATACCCATGAGTTCTAGGTATAGGATT
>NW_021381368.1:0-516 GCF_001605985.2 Dendrobium catenatum | reverse complement strand
TTCCAAAAATTACACATAATGTATTGAATCACTCAAAGTTAAAATCTCATTAAAGAGAAATAAAAAACTCTATCAAATTTATCCAAAATTAAAATCAATAACAAAAATTAAGTAAATTACCATTTAATTAAAATAAGTATTTAAAAATATATTAAAATTGCCAATATAATTTTAAATACTCAAAATCACCCCTAGGAATCATTCTTGATATTTGGGAAGATCTCAAGTGGTTTGGAGTTGATTTGGTATAAAAATAAGAAAATAACTCCAATTAAACAATAAATAAATCCATAAAATCACCAAATTTCAAAACTTCATAACTAATTTTAAAAAACATCAAATTCTATAAAATCAAATCATCTTTGGGTTTACTACTTATAAAAAATAAAAAAAAATAAAAATTCACTATAAATCAAAAAGTCAACATTTTGGAAAAACTTAGTTCATAAAATACACCAAACATGTAAAATTCAAAACTAATTCTAGAAAAATCAAAATCTAGAGAACTTGAAAGTA
>NW_021381367.1:0-802 GCF_001605985.2 Dendrobium catenatum | reverse complement strand
AAAAAAAAAAAAAAAAAAAAAATTAAAATGTTACAAGTGCACTTTCTAAAATACTACAAGGGTTCTATATATTATGTTCTGACCCCATTCATCCTGTGTGGGTGTTGGAAGCTTTCTGACCCCACTTGCTTTATGTGGGCCTAGGGGTTTCTGTTCTTTTTAAATCTCAATTTCCTTGAAAGCGTATGAGAGGTTTAAAGGGAGTTATAAGTAAACATTATGATATAGATTTCAAAATAAGGTGGTAAATTATGTTCGTAAGAGTTCTGGAGAAAGTTTTTGCCCTTCTCATCTATTAGTATTACATGTGTAATGATTTTTCTAAATATCGATAGTGTTTGTTATGTTCCTACTAAGATAAATTAATAATCTTAACTCTGCTTAGCAAAAGCCATAGGACAAGTTCTTTTGTGCTTTTTTTATTCTCATTTATTTTGATCCTCTTTAGATGTTTTTGTGCATTAATCTACTAAGTTAGGAAGATTTTAGTCTATTGCTTGAAAAAAGGAGTAGAATAATTTAGGTTTTCTTATCATAGATTCTGCCAAAGCAAAGCCTGTACTTAATTTTTAAAAAATTAACAATGTTGTAACTATAATAGTCCATTACCCTGAAGAAGTTCACTTGAGGGGACACTACATAACAATAATATTTTGCTAAGGACTCATCAATGATGTTTCTCAAATCAATGGAGAAATTAGACATGTCAATTTCGGGTCACGGTTCGAGTTCAGGTCGAATTCGGAATTGACCTGGCACTATTCGGGTTCGGGTCAACCCGACCCGTTTTCACAAACGAGTC
>NW_021381366.1:0-401 GCF_001605985.2 Dendrobium catenatum | reverse complement strand
GAACCATTATATGCTCATACGATTCATCCACTTGGCAACCTCTAGCACAAACAGCAATCTCAGTAATTCTGTGATTTTTAAGAAACAGATTCATAGGAATCGCAGCTTTACCTAACCTCCACCAGAAGATTTCAACCTTCTTACTGAGTTTAAGTTTCTGCAACCATCTATAAAACCCAACATCTTCAAAGGTACATCTGTTGAATAGCACTTGTTCATACACCAATGAAAAAAATGATTTACCCGAACACCATTTCAGCAGCTCCATCCGATCCTCCTCCTCATACTCAATATGAATTTGTCTAATCAAAAGTATTAGCTCCGGATGAAAGGCTCTTCGTAACAAATTAAGATTCCACTCACAATTATTTACCAAAAGCTGCTGAACATAGATACCATCT
>NW_021381365.1:0-342 GCF_001605985.2 Dendrobium catenatum | reverse complement strand
AGAAATTCAGTCAAAGGATCCAATAACTGCCGCAAGTAATCGGTCAGTCAAAAAATCGGTCTAAGAACAAAACCAACCCATAGTTTTTCTAAGAAATGAAGCCATATCAGCCAGTTTATTATTGTAACCTGGTTTATTTAGACACCTGGCTCATTTCAATCACTTGTAAAAAACTATAAGTAAGCCACTTGTTATAATTTGTTGTCTAAGAAGTGAAAAGTTTGTGATAGGAAACACTTGAGTTCTCAAGTATTCCTAACCCAAACCAGTAAAATTACAGCAGCCAACTGCTGTCCACAGCAGCTAAACAGCAGAAATTCAGTGAAAACGCAGCAGGAAATT
>NW_021381364.1:0-314 GCF_001605985.2 Dendrobium catenatum | reverse complement strand
TAGATTTCCTTCTTTCTCCTTGTAGCTAGAAATAATGTTCACCTAGAAGTTCCTGGGTGTTGCACAATTTACCGGATATGAAACTTGTCTTATTGCGCTGAAGCTGATTGAAATGGTCAGCAGCCTTAATCTTATGCCGTATCTTTTTTGTGATTGTAGCCGTATTCTTGGAGCATCTTCGTTACTTCTGGTCTTCTCATATCCTCTTATGAAGAGGCTTACTTTCTGGGTATGGGATTTTGAATACTTAATATTTTTTACTTCTATTTGATGTCTTCCCAAAAATGAGTGGATTTGACCTTCGCAACAGCCTC
>NW_021381363.1:0-1054 GCF_001605985.2 Dendrobium catenatum | reverse complement strand
TAATACTAAGTTAAGTGTTGTAGAGATGAGGATGCTCAAGTGATGAGTGGCTTTACTCTTAGAGATATGATACGAAATGAGCATAATTGTGAAAAGGTTGGAGTAGCTCCAACGGAAGATAAGATTAGAGAGAGTTGCCATAGATGGTCTGGTCACATAAAATAGCGGCCTTCTAATGACCCGGCTAGAAAAGTAGAGGTATTAGATTTGACTTATGTTAAGTAAAGTAGAGGTAGACCTAAAAAGAATTGGTTAGAGAATATTAGAAATGATATTTACTTATTAGATTTAAATGAGAATTTGACTTTTAACAAGACACAATAGAGAAAAAAGATTTATGTAGCCGACCCCACGTAGTGAAACAAAGGCTTGATGTTGTTGTTGTTGTCGCAAAGTGTTCATAGGTAGTACTGCCAAACATGTATAAGCTTCCTCTATTAAAAAATAAGATAAAATTGATGAGGATTTGGATCACCGCACGGGTACCCAACATAAGTCCCCTATTTTTTTAATGTTTTATGAACTTGTATGTTAACTATTAAGGGTCAGGATATCCTAAATAAGGTAAATATTACAACAAAAAGTTTGATTTTAGCTCAAAATGATCAATATGTAGAATCAAAACATGTAATAATGAGATTCATCCCAGAACATCCACTTTTATTTTAAAAAGGGTTCAAAATATATTTATTCTGAGTTGGAAGGAAAAATTCATTGGAGTACTGATGGCTACTATGATCCTAAATATCCATAAAGTAATGCTCATCTATTACCAAAAAAAGATATTTATAAATATTAGTGAGAGATCTATCCATATCCAATAGTGTATTTTCACTTCGAAAATATTAAGATCAAATGAATGAGAATTCTTTTTCTCATAGATATATCTTTGATATCTCACTGACTAATCATCAACTAAGAAAAAAATGTAGGAAACATTTTTTAAGAAAGACAGGGAAATCATTGAAGATTGAAAAACTAGGAAATTGCAAGGTTTTTAATGACTTTGGCTAAAGCACACACGCAATACAACAACAGAAAATCATAGTTTGCC
>NW_021381362.1:0-247 GCF_001605985.2 Dendrobium catenatum | reverse complement strand
GCCATCAAGCAAAGGTTGGTAACTTCTTCTTCTTTTTTAGTCTCAGATGAGTTTGAAGCTGAGTCCGACCAGAAAGCTCTTTGAAATTTCTTCTTCCCCTTCTTTACCATTGGTTTCTCCTCTACCTTCTCCTTGCTAGGAGTGGCTTTGAGTTTTGGGTAATCAGTCTTGATATGAGCTGGTTTCCTGCATTCATAACAAATTACTTCTTTAGAAACCTTGCCATTTCTGTTAAACTTACCTCTGT
>NW_021381361.1:0-2946 GCF_001605985.2 Dendrobium catenatum | reverse complement strand
TTGATCCGGGTGCATCGGTCAACATAATGAACATAAGAACCCTCACATACCTCAGAGTTGATACAAGCAAGCTCTCAACCGATAGGTTGGTGCTTCGTGAGTTCAATGAAAAGGGCGAGAGGGCTTTAGGTTCAATCACCTTGCTCTTACAAATAGGAGACTTGAAAATTGAATCTAAGTTTCATATAATTGATTCGGTGACGTCCTTTAATGCCCTTTTAGGTAGACCTTGGATTCATGAATATAGAATGGTTCCATCTACCATTCACCAATGCGTCAAGTACCCACGAGATGGTATAGAACACGTGATTAAGGGTGATATGCAATCATTTTCGATTCAAGAAATCGGGATCTACGAAGATGCTACATATTTTATTCCAAAAGGGTCCTCGCCCCGCTCTAAGTTAGAGATCAAAATTAAGGAGAAGTTGGTTGGACAAAAGTCCAATCAAGAGAAAGAAAAAGAAAAGTTTGTTGATCAAGAAATTATACAATTAAGTAGTGAAGACGACTCTGACATCGTTGTCCTTAGGCCTCCAAACACATTACCTTAAAGAGGTGGGAGGATGGCCTTAAGGGCACGAGGTCAAGGCCGTGCTTCATCAGAGAGGAGAACAACACCTATTTATATTGATCTGGAATCAGATTCTGACATTGAGTCCATTACCAAGGTGCTGCCTTCTCCCTCAATTATAAAAATACAAATACTTCTCCAAAATTTGATCTCACCTTAGAGGAGGACAGTGACATTGAGGAAGATATTGTGAAGGTGAGAAGTGATGAGCCTGAATTGACAATGTACGAAAAGCTCAGTAGAAGGATTGAGGCCCTTTCTTTGACCCCACTATCAGCTGGCAGGATTGTCGGGTTAGAAGTTAAAGTGGCCTCCAACTTGAACGGCGAAGTAAAGAAAGTCCAGAAATTCTTTCCTGGCTCCTCCTCCGCAAGGGATGAAAGCGATGTAACCCTTGAGGAGGCAAATTTTAATGAATTAATGGAATTACCTTTCGACTACTTTCCTATTTGTGTGAAAAATACTTTCTCTAAAGGTTATGTACCATACCGATGGACTAAAAGTCAGGCCAGATACCACAAAAATATTTGACAAGCAAAAATTAAGGATAATCCTACAAGTGGTATCGGCATTGGAACTGTTAGTTCATTCGATGACGATGAGTATTGCATAATGATAACTTACCATCTTGAATCGCCAAATGTCCCTACAGATCCTTTCTGTGCTCTTGATGGGCTCTATTTAGAGACTTTAGATGATCCCGATGACCTTCAAGTTCAGGATGCACCCCCTGAATTAGAAGAAGAAATTAAATCGACAGTCGATGAATTAAAAGAAATTAACCTGGGAATCGATGATGACCCCCGTCCAATCCTTATAAGTGCTCCACTGAGCGAGGGTGAAACCAAAGATTTGATTCAACTTTTGTCTGAGTTAGGGAATGCTTAGCCTGGACATACGACAAAATGCCAGGTTTACCTGCTAGGTAGCGGTTCATAAATTTGGAGTTTGGCACGATGCCATTCCTGTCAAACAAGCTCCTCGACGCATGCGCTTGGAAATCGAGCAACAAGTCGTTTCTGAAGTTAAGAAATTGGTTGAAGCCGAGTTTATTCGAGAGGAATAATACCCCTCTTGGGTGGCCAGCGTCGTCCCGGTCCGAAAGAAAAATGGTCTAATTCGGATTTGCGTCGATTATAAGGATCTGAATAAGGCGTTTCCTAAGGACGAGTTCCCTCTACCAATACCAGAACTCATGGTGGACATTGCCTCCTCACATGCCATTTTCTTTTTCATGGATGGCTTGTCGGGTTATAACCAAATCAAGATGGCCCCAGAAGATGAGAGAAATACAGCGTTCAGAACCCCTATTGGAATCTTTTGTTACAAGGTTATGCCATTTGGCTTAAAGAATGCCGGGGCAACTTACCAACGGGCCATGGCACGTATCTTTGACGACTTAATCCATAATCAAGTTGAGTGCTATATTGACGATTTAGTTGTCAAGAGCAAGGTCAAAAAGGCTCACCTGTATGACTTAAGAGTTGTATTTGAGCGATTGCGTCGCTACGATTTGAAAATGAACCCCTTGAAAAGTGCCTTCGGTGTCACCTCAGGGAAATTCTTAGGATTCGTAGTGAGACACTGCGGAATCGAGATAGACCCTGCTAAAATTGAAGCCATCTTAGATATGCCATCTCCTAAGAGCCTTACCTAGTTAAGGTCTCTATAAGGTAGATTGGCGTATATAAGGAGGTTTATTTCTAATCTTTATGGGAGATCTCAACCCTTTTCTGTCCTTGCAAAAAAATAGTAAATTCGTATGGGACGAGAAGTGCCAAAATGCTTTCGATAACATTAAACAATACCTTTCTAATCCACCGGTTTTGGCAGCCCCAATTCCGAGAAAGTCGTTAATTCTTTACATTGCAGCCTTAGATGAGTCTTTAGGCGCCTTGTTAGCTCAAGTCAACGACGAAGGGAAGGATAATGCTTTTTTATTACCTTAGTCGAAGACTTCTTCCAACTGAAATTCGATACCCATCAATTGAGAAGCATTGTCTTGCTTTAGTTTTTGCAGCTCAGAAACTGAGGCACTACATGCTCTCCCACTCAATCAGCTTGATTTCAAGAGTCAATCATTTGCAATATCTTATGACCCGGCCTACATTGTCAGGACGTTTAACCCGTTGGTCTATGATATTATTGCAATTTGAGATTACTTTCACTCCTCTTCATGCTGTGAAAGGACAAGCCGTCGCCGATTTTCTGGCAGCACACCCACTACCGGCAGATTCTCCTATGAACGATGATCTACCCGACGAACAAATCATGAGTTTGAGGGAGTCTGACGAGGCCGTTTGGGAGTTGTATTTTGATGGAGCAGCATCCTCCTATAGGAATGCGACCCAACAATTTATAATTCCTGGAAA
>NW_021381360.1:0-205 GCF_001605985.2 Dendrobium catenatum | reverse complement strand
TCCGAATACTAATATATTTTAAATATAATTTATATTAATTTCTAAACAAGCCAGCTCACGAGCTAGTGAATTGAGTTAAGGTTGGCACAAACTTGACTTATAGAGCTGTGCTCATAAGTCATTTATCGAACAGAGTCCAAGCCCATTCAACAGCCAGCTTGCTCCTACTTATTCCTTTTAACATGTTTGCCTCATGAAATAAACC
>NW_021381359.1:0-502 GCF_001605985.2 Dendrobium catenatum | reverse complement strand
TGTTTAAAGATAACCAACACAGCATTTCAAGACATCTACCTAGAAAAAACAAGACAGCAACCAACCCTGCAAACCAGCAAGGAAAGAACAACACAGTCAAGTAGCCAACCCAGCAACAACACCCTAAACAAAGCAAACTTAACACCCTAAATGTTTCAAGACAGCAACAACACCATGACAGCAACCAACCCAGCAACCCTGCAACAACACAGCCGACCATCTCCCTCCTAAACACAGCCGACCATCTCCCTCCCAGTTTATGATATTTTCTATTCAGCCATCAAACCAGTTTCTGCTGTTATTTCTGTGCAGTTTCTACTATTTTTTTAGATCAGCAAACCATCCCAGCAAACCAGGAATAGAAATAGTTCATTATATCAACATAAAGAAAATTTAAACAGCAAATAAATTTACAAAAGTCATAAACTGATGTTCATCCAACAACTGAACTGTCACCAACGTCTCCTTCATTGTTGTTCACATCTAAATTTAGGATATCATC
>NW_021381358.1:0-214 GCF_001605985.2 Dendrobium catenatum | reverse complement strand
CGATCATTCGGAGGCGATTTCGAAAGCACCACATCACCCGAATGCACCGACCCATGTGATGTGGTGAATTCGGGTTCGCCTCTGAGCGAATACAGATGCTGCATGTAATATTTTCCCTCAGGTCGATGGTAGCGATTGTTTGCTTTAGTAGTGTGTGTTCTATTCAATTTATTTTTGTTTTGGGATTGGCTCATATATTCCACTATCACTTATT
>NW_021381357.1:0-302 GCF_001605985.2 Dendrobium catenatum | reverse complement strand
TGAATAATTGACTGACTGATTTGTAAGAGTACGTTCTAATACGAGTCTCTTATTGAATTGATTTGATGCTATGGATTGCTATTGACTGAAATAGATATTCAATTGATTGGATGAATATTATAGATACAATGGAATGACTAGACGACAGGACTGATTGAACTGATAGTATTGATTGATAGACACTGCTACGATGGATAGATATTGACTGAAAGCACTTACTGATTTGATCGCTGTGACGTGACTGAAAGCACTTACTGATTTGATTGCTGTGACGTATTGATTTATTGATCCTTTTGCCGTCG
>NW_021381356.1:0-329 GCF_001605985.2 Dendrobium catenatum | reverse complement strand
TTATACATAATATGTATAATACTTGTACATAGCGTGTACAAACTTATACATAATGTGGATATTATTTTTTATGTAGTGTATATAAACTTCTACATAGTATGCAAAATGCTTGTATAAACATATACGTAGTATGTATAATATTTTTGTATAGCATGTATAAAGATTGTATATAGCATGTACAATGCTTATATATAACATATATAAACTTCTATATAGTGTATATAAACTTATTCAGAGAGTATAATACTTATGAATAGTATATATAATGTTTGTACATAACATGTATAAATATGTACATGATGTGTATAATATATATATATATATATATA
>NW_021381355.1:0-284 GCF_001605985.2 Dendrobium catenatum | reverse complement strand
TCGTTGGTTCTCATGGACGTTAAGATTGTGTGCTGTGTAAAGCTGGGTTTTCGGGCTGCATATCCGTAGTTTGTAGTTTGACTTCTAAGCAAGGCACAATTTTCATCTCCTTGAATCGAATGCGATAATCTTCGAGAATGGATGATGCCCACACTTCAGGTCGATCAGAAAGACAAAAAGGTCTAGTGCTATTTTCCTTCTTTAACTTCTTCCAAGTAATTTCAGGGCATTCCGCCTAATCTAGCACCCCACGGAGCGGTAGACAACCGAGGCAAAAAAGAAAG
>NW_021381354.1:0-292 GCF_001605985.2 Dendrobium catenatum | reverse complement strand
TTCGATCCAATAAACCATCAAAAGTAGGTGAGTTAACCTCTACTTTTTCATGTTCGTTGTCCGATCCTATTTTTACAATTTTGATTGCCATTTCAATTAAAAATAAGTGGGAGTAATATTTTTCTTTGGTGTAGAGCAGTTTGTGTTCAGATCGGTCAGATATGGAAATCCGAAATTACGGTCAAGTTCAGTTTTTTTTTAATGGTGGATCGAATTTAATTGTAAATTTATGCACAATAAAGATTTTCCAAAACTTTTCTTGGGACTTTCTAAAAAGATACTTTTACCCTCC
>NW_021381353.1:0-456 GCF_001605985.2 Dendrobium catenatum | reverse complement strand
GACGATTGAAATTTGGCTTGATCGTCCCGGCCGATCATAAGATCGTCCTAGACGATTAGTTCAAATCAGAGGCAAATCGTCCTAAGCATCGCCCTGTTTTTGACCTGGCCAATATTTATCGTCCTGAAGCAACTCCAGAATTTTGAATGGATCGTCCTGGCCGATCCTGTGATCGTCCAGGATGATATTATCGTGTCAATCATCGTTAATTACTCCCTTGATTTCCTGATCAATTAAGGTATAATTTGGTAATTTCGTCCAGGCCGATATAGGGATCGGCCTTGCCGATAATTTAAAAATACATTATACCTTAATTGTCTAAGGCGGCTACTTGTTTCTGTTTTTAGCTTATCGGCCTGGCCGATACAAGTATAGTCCAGGCCGATATGTTAATGCCGGCTGCCTTAATTAAGAATCCTTAATTAGACTTTCTATTTTAAGCTGATCGTCCAGGAT
>NW_021381352.1:0-233 GCF_001605985.2 Dendrobium catenatum | reverse complement strand
ACAGATAGGGAGAAATACGCTGAAAAAGCGGCCCCTGGATTCTGTCTAATGGTGTCATCAATGGAATACAGTTCAGAAGAAGATCTATGTTTTCCCGATGATGAAGATTCAGACCCAAGCATAGAATCGCAAATGAAGCAGGTGAAATTGGGAGACAATTCTGAGTCCACCGGCGAATCCCCAGACGCGACAATGATTGACTCTGAAGAAAATGCTTCATCAAACAAGTCTGA
>NW_021381351.1:0-206 GCF_001605985.2 Dendrobium catenatum | reverse complement strand
CTAGCAAATTTGTGTTATGCATTGGTGTATAATTCCTGGAAGAGTAGGAATACGTTAATCTATGAAGGCAAAGAGATTGGAACCGGTATCATTATCACTAATGCCATTACCTATGCATCTAGTTCTACTTCTATAATTCATTAGAACCACTGGGTTGCTAACTAGCAATTTGAGCTGATTTCTTCCACTTGGCATCCCCCCCCCCC
>NW_021381350.1:0-313 GCF_001605985.2 Dendrobium catenatum | reverse complement strand
ATATATATCTGTTGCAAATGCTTTTACCAATAAGTAGAAATTGAAACGGAAATCAAAACAGGCCTGTGCTACTTGAGAAACCTGATGATAATGATTTATAGATGCAAACATTTATACGTAATCGAGCATCGGTAGTACCGAAACCGTCTGGAACCACAAGAAAAGCCTTGCGAGGATGAACTCCATTCCACTTCTTAACCTTCTCAGCTGAGGTCAACCTAAGCGAGCTTTCCCTGGTATTCACCTTGAGCTCGCATGAGAAGTCATACTCGGCAGTGTCTGAAGCCATGCAGATAACAGAGAGCACATTCCC
>NW_021381349.1:0-228 GCF_001605985.2 Dendrobium catenatum | reverse complement strand
TACTTATTTTAATTTAAATTAATTATTATTGATTATAATTGATTATAGTTAATCGTTAATTATAATTAGTTTTTTTTTTTAGTCATAATTTATTATTATCAATTAATTATAAAGAGAATTTTCTCTCTCCCTCGATACACAAGCCGCCGCCGATCCCCTGGCCGCCAAAGGTATAATTTCCGGAACCTAGATTCTCTCTCTTACCTCGACCTGCGTGTCGAGTCGGTG
>NW_021381348.1:0-754 GCF_001605985.2 Dendrobium catenatum | reverse complement strand
AAGATATAATCTAATTTTCATTTGTTTTGAATATAAAAATGAAATCATTTAACTAACTTTAATTGCAAAAATAAAATAATCATCTCTTTAAAAAATTTCAAGATATTTGCTAAGTTATAATTCATATTAATTTCTCACAGAATAATGTTTAAAAATATAATTTACAACTGCAACTATACAGAGAAATTTTATGATTGCTTGGGAGAAAATCTGTAGTTCTTGCGGCAAATATATGAGTCCACCACTCAATTGATTACTTCTATCACTTCGTGCAACTGTCATGTCTTTATATGTAGCTACAATTAATTGATAATACGATTCATCAAAAAGTCACCGAATGGGTCCTCTTTCATATATTTTTAATGAATCATATAAAAAGCACTGCTCTAACTCTAACTCAGATGTAAATTCTATGCTGCAGCTTGAATCCGAGAAAGGAATGTCACTGCTTTTTTTCTCCGGTGATTGAAGCATAATTAAGATAGGTAAGTTATTTTTATTGATTGGTTGGAAGTTTTAGCTATTAATAATTTTTTTTTATTTGAATCTCACGTATATGATATATATGTGACTTATTTTAATTAGTCTAAATGTTCAAAAAAAAGTACAATTAAAATTGTTGCATGTTAGAATATATTAATATCGGTATTTAATTAGAATCGGAGTTTGGTTGGTCCCGAAATTAATTTTGAAATTTTTTTACTTAATTTTGCCTCGAGATTCGTGCCCAATCAAGATAATTTTTTAAAGATAT
>NW_021381347.1:0-220 GCF_001605985.2 Dendrobium catenatum | reverse complement strand
AGAGAGAGAGAGGGAGAGAGAGAGAGATAGATAAGGGAAGAGAGAGAGAGAGAGAGGGAGAGAGAGAATGAGTGAGAGAAAGAGTAAGAGAGAGAGAGGGATAGAAAAAGAGAGAGAGAGAGAGCTAGAGGGAGAGAGAGAGCGAGGGAGCGAGAGAGAGAGAGAGATAGAGAGAGAGAAAGAGCGAGAGAGAGAGAGAGAGAGAGAGAGAGAGATTGAG
>NW_021381346.1:0-288 GCF_001605985.2 Dendrobium catenatum | reverse complement strand
TTATATCTTTATCTATCTCCTCTACTCTGACGGATCGAGACGGATCAAATCCCTTCTACTTCTCTTCATAGACATGGCCTTCATCGCCACCATCGCTGCTATTGTCCTTTCCATTTTCGAATCCCATGAGCGACGAACGCTTATTGTTGGTATTCTTTGTATCGTTTTCTGCATCATGATGTATGCCTCGGCTCTCTCAATTATGGTAAGTTAGATAGAACAACTGCATGTTCTTTTTATACATTAGATAAATTATTATTAGTAAAAATATTTAATGTAAATACATAT
>NW_021381345.1:0-391 GCF_001605985.2 Dendrobium catenatum | reverse complement strand
GACCTTTAATTCTCCTTCTAACTTCCTGGCACGAGTACCCAATTTAATAGGTCCTAAACTTTTCAATTGTTTAGTACCTTTAGGTTTCTTATTTAAAGCAGAATTAAGAACTTCCCAAATTACTGTCAGATAAAATATTAGCAGAACCTGAATCAGCATTAGATTTTAAGACTTCAACTTGAAAAACTCTATCTGTATCAAGAGTTCCTTCTGTCTCCACATCTGAATTGAGAATATCAAATCTATTGTTGATAGTAAGAGGATTGATAGAATTCTTACCCATAACAACCGTGGGATCTGAAACAGAATTGGTGGAAGTATTAACAGTTTCAGCCAAAGGACTAGATTCGACATAAATTTTAGTATCATTCTCAACATCCTTAGCCCAGCT
>NW_021381344.1:0-243 GCF_001605985.2 Dendrobium catenatum | reverse complement strand
AACAGCTCAGCAAAGCGACAAATCTCCAATCAAAACTCTCAGAATCCAAAACCAAACACATCAGACAGATATCAAAATCGTGCAGATCAGAACGAAGCAGATCAAATCAAATTATATCGTACGGAAATCAGAAATCATATTAATTTAGAACATAATACAAGTCAGAACAGATTCCCTGACACTGACAGAATCTCAACGGATTCTTGCCCCTTATGCCTCCCTTCCCATACACTGACAGAATCT
>NW_021381343.1:0-217 GCF_001605985.2 Dendrobium catenatum | reverse complement strand
GTGTGGAAATTAGTTGCTCGTTGATTCATGTGGCGATGAAGCCGAAGATGAAATCATGAAAATATGATGATAGAAGTTATATTTGATTTTGAAATATATAAGATTTTATAAGCGGGAACAAAAATTTTATGAAATGGGAAGAGCTTTTACTTTCTATTAAAAATATTCTAACAAAACTTCTTTTTTTTCCCTTTTTTGTTAGGATTGCAAGAGATTG
>NW_021381342.1:0-237 GCF_001605985.2 Dendrobium catenatum | reverse complement strand
ATAGATGAACATCGTACCGATTAGGACAAGAGACTCGAGCTCTGGACAAAGTAGAAATGTGATGGCCATATTTCCTGCAATTCCACTCCTTCCATAAATAATATAAAAATAGTATAAAGGGATGAGAAAATTTTCCTTTAGTTCTTTTCCTTTGGGCCGACTTATTTGATCCAACATTTGAGTAATAATGAGTCTCATACGAAGAAAAAAATCTAGCAGCCTCAATCCAAAACTTGA
>NW_021381341.1:0-293 GCF_001605985.2 Dendrobium catenatum | reverse complement strand
TCAATGCAAAAAAAGCATAAATTTCTGTTGGATTCATCGTAGAAAATCTGGTTAAGGAAAAGTTTTGATTTTGGGGTTGGAAGTAAAATGGGTTTAAAGTATTTTAAATATAGAGGTTTTAAAATTTTTTATATTTGTTTGGAAAAAGAAATGTAAAGTAAATATAATGTAAACTATTTCAGTTCATTTTCGAGGTAAATTATGTTGTTCAGATTTTAAGCGAAAATCGTTTACACCGCAAGCAAGTCATTGTCGGCCACCACCACATCCAACCACTACTGTCACCCGCCACT
>NW_021381340.1:0-294 GCF_001605985.2 Dendrobium catenatum | reverse complement strand
CTTGTCTTCATCGTTTGATGCTAAAATCATTGCTATAACTCAATCTAAAGATTTATACACTTATTCATTTGACAACTTACTTGGCTCACTCATTGCTTACGAGCAAGGGGTGAATTAAAGAAATCTTGATGCAGGTGAGAAAAGAAAGGAGAAAACGGTGGCACTGAAGGCTCACAAATCGGATTCTAACTCTTTCGGGTCTGAAAGCGAGGAATTTTTCTTAATCACAAGGCAATTCAAAAGCTTTCTAAGGAAGATCCAAAAGCATCATCAAATCTGGAGAAAAGGTAAGGA
>NW_021381339.1:0-614 GCF_001605985.2 Dendrobium catenatum | reverse complement strand
AACCCATAGCAAAATCCATCGTTACCTCCTCCCACTTTAACTCAGGGATAGGCAACGACTGCAAAACTCCTCCTGGTCATTGATGCTCTGCCTTCACCAACTGACAGGCCTCTCATCTAGCAACAAAATCTGCTACATCCTTTTTCATTCCCGTCCACCAGAACAAACTCTTCATATCTCCGTACATCTTGCCACTTCCCAGATGAACAATGTAACTTGAATGATGAGATTCATACAGAATCTCTTTCCTTAGATCTCCAAACACAGAAATCCACAACCTGTTCTTACAGAAAATAGTACCAGAATTAGAAACTCGGAGTTCAGGCTTCTTACCAGATTCAATCTGAGCAATTAATGTTAAATAATCAGAATCTAACTTCTGGGCTTCCTGAATCCTGTCTTCCAAAGAAGGCTGAATGCTCAACTGAGTCAAAACTCCAGAATCCAAACTACTTGAGGAAATCACCTTCAACTGCAAATGTTCCATATAACGAATCAGAAAATCATCAGAAGTGAGCTGAATACCTGATAATCCAGAAGATTTTCTGCTCAGACCATCTGCTACCACATTAGCCTTACCAGGCTGATACTGAATCGTTAGATCGTAGTCTTTA
>NW_021381338.1:0-225 GCF_001605985.2 Dendrobium catenatum | reverse complement strand
AGAAGATCGGCCAGAGCATCGCCCTGGGAACAGTCCTAGACGATTGAAATTTGGCTTGATCGTCCAGGCCGATCTTACGATCGTCCTAGTAAATTAGTTCAAATCAGACGCAAATCGTCCTGAGTATCGCCCTGTTTTTGACCTGGACGATATTTATCGTCCTGAAGCAACTCAAGGATTTTGAATGTATCGTCCAGGATGATATGATTGTATCAATCATCCTTA
>NW_021381337.1:0-209 GCF_001605985.2 Dendrobium catenatum | reverse complement strand
TCAGGTTCGTATTGAGTATTTAGCAGACGTCTGATTATTAAAAGCTCTCTGTCATCTGCCGGTATAATTGCTCCATCTCTTGTGGGTTGTTTGCATCTCCTTCACCTAGGTCTTCATCAAGAGGCATTTCTTCTACCAAGGTAACCAATCACCTTGTAGGGAAATTAGTTGCGATGTGACCAAATCCATGACACTTGAAACATTTTCTT
>NW_021381336.1:0-204 GCF_001605985.2 Dendrobium catenatum | reverse complement strand
GGCTCAATCAAATCTAATTTAGGGGTCAAACTCAATAAAATTTTTTGAAAAAAATAAATTAAAATATACATTTAAAATTTAGGATAAATCAAAGCCATAAACTTTTTAATTATTATTATAAAATATTTCAAATAAAAGGATTTTGAAAATATTAATGTTACTCTAAAATAAAAAGAAAATACAAAATAAAATTTTAAAGTACAT
>NW_021381335.1:0-1064 GCF_001605985.2 Dendrobium catenatum | reverse complement strand
TATAACAGTTATTAAAGTGACGGAAGTGAGCTTAAAAAACATGTTTTGTTCTAAAAGAAAAATATTTTGATCGACCTCTGTCAAATATAATATAGTTATGAAAAATTATAATCTAAAATAAACTTGATGTAGTTTGGGTGTTGGATAAAAAAATTCTGATAAATTCATCTTGATCGAAACTAATTTAAGGTCATCAATCATGCTTAATTAGACCAATTTTATTATGTCATACAGCATATAACATAAATGTTAGCTTCGTTGAGTTCTGTTCAAGTGAGACTGTTATGCATTTATGAAGAAAATGGGCTGAGAACTAACTGTACTTAAGAATTTTATGATTTGGGAACCCTAAACCCACTCTCGATTCCCTCGAGCGGCAATGTCTCTTAAGAGGGGCCAATCAAGTGCGGGTAATGAGGTTTCTGGGGTGGGTGCCTCTTCTAGACCAGCCAAAGATTAATCATACTCTCATGTGCCTTTCAGGGGTGTTTCATGCACCTTTCGGGGGTGGCAGCGGTTGAATTCCTCCTTAAAAAAAAACACATTTCTTTTAAACTATCTTGACTCAATTTTCGCCGAAAAGAAGTACCACAATCATAATTTTTACTGTTGACAAGGAATGGAAGAACAGAAAATTAGGTAGTAGTAAGTAATTGATAAGAGGGAGGGAGAGAGAGAGAGAGAGAGAGGGAACGGTAGTTGGCTTTTAGGACTAAAATGAAAAGGTTGCTCCAAGCTATATATTACTGCATTTCCTTAGAAATACAGAAACCGAATCAGTGGTCATTTTAGAGAAAGAATTCCATCATATATAAACGGAAAGAACCTTGCTTATACCTTTAACTCCAAAAGGAAGGGGGAGAGAGGAGGAGGACCCTAGTGAGAGATGTGCGATATGAATACAGATAGGAAGAGAGATGCGAAGATCAATAGGTGTTTTTCCTAATAGCAGAAGAGAAAGATAGAGATTTTAGTGGTCTTTTCAAAACTCAAAGTGCAGGTTATCTTTAACATTCCTAACAATCAATTCAAATTTTTAGATTTATAGCTTTTAACCCTAATCA
>NW_021381334.1:0-648 GCF_001605985.2 Dendrobium catenatum | reverse complement strand
CAAAGGAACTTTATTACAACAAGAGCAGATTAATGAGAAAACTTACAAACAAGACTGCAAAGCTTTATTAGAAGAACCAGTTTTTTTTTGCAGCGAAGCCATCCATCCAAGTCTGATGGACATGCACCAGCATGAGTGCTTCAGGCGTGTCTGCCTTGGTTTTCAGCACTACGGTAGTTAGGCAGCATCGCCGCCCTTCATCTGACTTTTCCCACTTGTCAAATTTCACAAGCCAAGCATCTGGATGAATCTGAGTAGAAGAAACTCTATCCAGCCATACTCGAAATTGCCTGCCTTTTTTGTCACCATAACATGCAGAAAAGGCATCTATGCATTCATGAAGAGGTCTCTCAACTCCAGAAGGATGAATCAACACACCATTGTGAGACTGCAAATCACATTATATAAAGATGAAATTTGTACTGATGAATTATAGTACCATGATAAACATTTATGAAATCAATATAACAAAAAATCCATAAAAAATGCTAGCCATTGACATATACTATATACTCATACCAACTAGGAGAAATAACTTCAACAGCGCCATGACGGCTATTGCTAAAAGATGATAAAATAACAGAAAATGTGAAGGGTTCATAATAACATACAGTAATCTTCTTCATGATCTCAATAGTAGTAGCAGAT
>NW_021381333.1:0-362 GCF_001605985.2 Dendrobium catenatum | reverse complement strand
ATAAAGAGAGAGAATGATTAAAATGATCTCTCAACTCTTTGTGAGGGACTAATTTGTACCCAACTCCTTAAAAAGGGATATTTTTTATCCTAACATCAAATTTTGGGGTTAATGATGTTAAATCATGGGTATACCCTGCTGTTGAGAGTAGTACATAGTAGTGATTTTTGCAGGAGTGGACCTTCGTAGCTGCTTACAGGAGATGTCTTAATCATCTGTTCTTCATCAAAGAAAATGCATTAGAATATCGTGCATCACCCAAATGGCTCTCAAGCATGCACTTGCTCATCTATTTTAAGGCTCACAACTCTGTAACATTCAAGAAAACACATTCTGGCTTGCTTTTTTTCTGTTCGTTGCTT
>NW_021381332.1:0-271 GCF_001605985.2 Dendrobium catenatum | reverse complement strand
TTATTTGTATTGACAGATGGTCTCCAAATTATGATCCTACCTCCTTAAAAGGTTTAAGAGCTCCTATTTGGATTAGGATGCCTAACCTTCCCTTATAGTGTTGGGATTATATAAACATTTGCAAAATGGCATCTATGGTGGGAAGACCTTGTTTGATTTATGGAAACATGTTCCGGTGGGGAAGGAGGGAGTTTAGAAGGGTTTGTGTATGAATTAAGCTGGATAAATAATTGCCGTGAGGAGTTTAGGTTGAGGGAAGCTATAGGAATTT
>NW_021381331.1:0-429 GCF_001605985.2 Dendrobium catenatum | reverse complement strand
CCAGGTCATATCAAGACTGATTGCCCAAAACTTAAAGTCACTCCTAGCAAGGAAAAGGTAGAGTAGAAACCAACTGTAAAGAAGGGCAAAAAAATTTTCAAAGAGCTTTTTGGGTGGACTCAGCTTCAGATTCATCAGAGACTGAAAAGGAAGAAGAAGTCACCAATCTTTGCTTGAGGGAAGATAGTGTTGATCAATCAGATCAAGAAGAGGTATGTGACTTAAGTTATGATGAATTTTTGATGTTTCTGAACACGTGCATGATGCATATAGGAAAATGAAAAAGATGCATGCTAGTGTAGGTTTAGAATTGGAAGAACTTAAGAAAACTCATGAAATCCTTAGGAAAGATCATGCTTTAATAGATGACAACCACATGAAATCACTTGATTAATATGATGATCTAAATAAAAATCATGAGATTTTAAA
>NW_021381330.1:0-206 GCF_001605985.2 Dendrobium catenatum | reverse complement strand
CTTCCTTCTCTTCACTATATTCTTCATTGGGCCCTTTTTCCTTCCCCATGGGGTGTTATTTTTTAGTTATCTGAGAGTGGCATGACTAGTAAATAAGAGGAAGATCAATGGTGAATTGAGAGTGGTTTGAATGGACGGGCGATGTTGATTCCCTTGATCATAGACAGTTCATTGGGCATTTGAATGTCTTAATGATATCAAAATTT
>NW_021381329.1:0-2411 GCF_001605985.2 Dendrobium catenatum | reverse complement strand
TTTATTCCAAACTTATTCTATTCAAAGAATTGTGCAAAGCCTAACTGAAACTCATAAACATTGCATTTAATTAGTCCTGCATCACCAACTCTGTTCTACAATGCCCAATTATGTGCTACAATACTCTGGGTTGTGATATTTTGCTAAAATAACAATCAATAACAAGAGCGATAAAAAGAGGAAAATAAACCTTTTAGGAGAGAATTTATGATTTATTTATGCAGAATTTCACGCATACAATTGCAACATAGATTGTTTTGATTCACCTCCTAAACAAAAAAGAAAAATTCTATATACAAATAAACAACTAGTTAAATTCAAATTAAACAGTAATTTCAATAGAAAATATCCTATTTTCAATATAATTTCAAATACAATTTTATTAAAAAAAGTGAATTTATTATTAGCTTGCAATAATCTTAAATTTGATCAAATGGTCCACTTTTTAGTCTTGATTTTTCTTTTATAATGTCATATTGATTATCTGATAGCGTTGATGGACTTTTCGCAACTCCCTCTTCATTCTCAATAGTGTGATATGAGACACACCCTCACCAATATTTTCCATAATTTTAACAATACAAGTCCTTCAATATTTATATGAATTGATAACCCAAATTGGCGAGGATAGCTTCATTTTATGGGCTTCATTGAGGTGGATACTCTAATTAGCCACCTCCATGATGATTTGATCCGATGAACATTACAGGATTCTTTTACATCTTTGTGGCATTCAATGATTCCCACCCTTTGGCTACCTTTAGCTCTCTGCAGTTTCATCTAAGTTATTTCCATGGTAATATTATTCGACTCCAGTATTTTTGCTCCTTTATGTTTCAGTTCTTACTATTCTATAGGCTTTTAGATATGGTTATCAACTTATTTATTGATTTTTGGCGGGTTTATACTTATAAATAGAAGGGCTTGTGACTTTTAAAAGACATTATGTTTGCAATTTTATTTGAGTTCTACTTTAGTTCCCATTTTGGGTATTGGTGGGATATGATTATTTCTCGCATAGTGCAATTGGAGATTGCAAATTTTTGAGAGAAATTATCCTGGATTGTCACTTGGTGTAGCTCTGTTCCGATTCTCTAATTTAGTGACCATTTTATTTGCACGATTAATTATTATCAAATCTGATGCAATATAATGCTCTTCAATTTGGTCTGAGTTTTCAATTGAATATGTGATTTTTTTATAATCCTAAATATTATGCAAGATTTATATTAGATAACTATCAAATTATCATTTGCCGAAATTTTTATTTAAATTTGATTTTTTTCTAGGGTGAATAATTGTCTAAATTAGAAGTTTGTGACTTCGAATTTGTACCTACGTGTAGTCATATGATGTGGTGAACTATTCGTGGTCGGGGTATCTTGAAATTTCTTGATTCTAAAATTGTTTATTAATATGACTCCTTTGATGGTTTAAAGATCAATACACTTTAAAATTTAGAAATAAGGTGGTGAATATTTTGCTTCCCTTTTGTCAGGAGTATTCACTAAGAACATTGTTGCTGCTGCACCAGTTATCTACTGCAGAAATGTACTAAAAAATTCAAATACGGTATGAAAATCCCATCTATATTTGGCTTTTTGCCATACATGATTATCAGTGCTGACCAGAATCAAAATTAAAATGCTTTAAATTTTGCAGGCACGAGCAATATTGATTAATGCTGGTCAAGCCAATGCTGCAACCGTAAGCTTGTTTTTTTACTTAGTTTGATATGGAAATTTATGTAAAGATCAAATTGGCCGTGATGATGGTTGTCAGGTATTTCTAACATATTTAAATGATTATACAGGGCAATCCAGGTTATCAAGATGCAGTAGAATGTGCACATTCTGTTGCCCAGGTTTCTGGTTTCAGATTAATTATTTTGGCAAATTTTCTCACTGCAATTGCAATTCTTAAATTTTTATTTGCCATGCAGTTTCTTCAGGTGAGACAAGAAGATGTAATGATCCAATCAACTGGTGTTATTGGTCAAAGAATTAAAAAGGTATACATGATTGCACTTATGTGTTTGTTATATATATTTTGAATTGTCCATGGGTGATATTTTGACCTTCTTATTAAGGCTAGCTAAGGCAACATATAAAGAAAGGAAGAGATAGGTGGCCAGTAAGAAAATCTATCTGTGCTCAATATCATAAAATTTAGTGGCCTAAAAAAAGAGCACAAAATACCTCCCAACCCTTTATTTATAGGGATGGGAAGGCTAGAGAGTGGCTACCGCCTAAAAAATAATAAAATAGTATAATATTTGATTGTTACAGACACATGGACTAACTCGGATGAATACACATGCTTCGCCATATTTGATTTGGCTCGGATCCAGGTGAGTGCTTCTGACGAGTGCCTTTGACAAGTGCCTCCTAGGTTAAGACATTAACTAAGCG
>NW_021381328.1:0-285 GCF_001605985.2 Dendrobium catenatum | reverse complement strand
GCGATGCTATCAATATGCAGGTCAATAAAATCTAGTTAATCAATGGTCAATGAGACTATGCAAGGCAGAAATCTACCGTCAATGAAATCAAGTCTACACAGTGGAAATTAAATCAGTACGGAAATCAATAGTCAATACTCAATACAGCGGTAAAAACATCGATAAATCAATACATCTCAGCAATTAAACAATAAATGCTCCTAGTCAATATCCAATCAACGTAGCAGTGTCTATCAGTCATTACTTTTAGTTCAATCAATCGTGTCGTCTAGTCCGTATCGTCTA
>NW_021381327.1:0-229 GCF_001605985.2 Dendrobium catenatum | reverse complement strand
ACTTGTAAAAGTGGAAAGGACATATGGGATAGACTTTATATAACTTATGAAGGGAAAAATGAGGTTAAACAATCAAGGCTCAATATCTTGTTACATGGCTATGAATTATTTCACATGAAACCTAATGAATCTATTTCCGACATGTACACAAGATTTACACAAATTTTTACTTCTTTGCATGCACTTGGTAAAGAATTAACTAATATTGAAATGGTCAATAAGATTCTTC
>NW_021381326.1:0-223 GCF_001605985.2 Dendrobium catenatum | reverse complement strand
AAAGCTTCCGGACAGCAGATTTTGCCGTTTGAGAGCTCCCGGTGGTCGTCGTCTGCTGTCCAAAGGCTCCAAACAGCAGTTTTCACTGTTTGGGAGCTTTCGGAGGCTGCGTGATTGCTGTCCAAGCCTCTCCGCACGTCACCGCCGCTGTCCAAACCTTTCCGGAGAAGGACTTTGCTGTCCAAGCTGCTCCGGACAGCAGTTTGCTGTCCAAGAATGCTCC
>NW_021381325.1:0-228 GCF_001605985.2 Dendrobium catenatum | reverse complement strand
ATGGTTGGTATTTTTTATTTATTTATTATTATTTTTCTGATATTTGCAAATATAATTATTTGAGTGGTAATTTTATGATAAGTAAAAAATACAAAGAAATTTAAATACAAGATACTTTAACATGATATTATAAAATTAAGTAATTCATGATTTTGATATTAAATAATTTGCTTATGTTATTTGTGAAAAAAAAAAAGTTGTAATTATAATGATTTTCAGTTGATGCTT
>NW_021381324.1:0-329 GCF_001605985.2 Dendrobium catenatum | reverse complement strand
GAGCGGGGATTGAGCGGAACCGAGAGGGGCCACGTGGAATTTTGGGTGAGCTTAGGAAGGAAAATTTGAATGTGAAAGGCTGTTTTAGGAAGCTTATTATTGTCCTTTATGATTAATTTTGTATAATTAGGAGATTGGGGGGGATTAGCTCCTTATCCTAAATTTGAATTCTATTTGAGATCTAGGGTTTGCGTGCTTGGGCTCTTGGCGTTGCCGGAGATCGTTGGAGAGTTGTTCTTCCTCTCGGATTGAAGAAGAAATTGTACCTTTGCTGTTTTCTTTGATTTCTAGAGAAATACAAGCGAAATCTTGTGTTTTTCTCCTCGTTT
>NW_021381323.1:0-291 GCF_001605985.2 Dendrobium catenatum | reverse complement strand
TGCACAAATGGAGCTATTAGCTATCCTTGCTATCAGGTATTATATTCAGGATTGGATGCTTAAAATTGAAGGATTAATCATTGAGGGTGACAACTCTAATGTCATTAAGGTATTTCAAAATGCCTTAAAAAATCCTTTGGTTGATGAAGAATTTCTAAAGCCTAAGGATTTAGATTTTCTTATGAATTTTAAACATTTTATTTTTTCTTTGGCTAAAAGAAATTGTAATAAGTTAGCTCATCTTTGTGCTAACTTTGCCCATTGTTCATCCTTCTTTTGGGATGATTTCTC
>NW_021381322.1:0-289 GCF_001605985.2 Dendrobium catenatum | reverse complement strand
GACCCTTTCACCTTCTATCTTGCTGATTCGATATAGTTAGATAGATAGTTGGTATGCTTTTGCTACCTTACTCGTGGTTCTTCTCTGGGTTCTACCCCTGCTACGGGATAAGGCCAGAAGAGAACCCCTTTACCTTTTTTTACCCTTGAGGTGATCTTTACTTTTGATTCTCTTTTCTGCGCTGCCCTCGTTATAGGGAAAAGCTACAAGAACAATCTCTTTACCTTGTTTTCACCCTTGAGGTGATCTTTACTGCTCTTTCTCCTTTCCTAGGCTCTACCCTCGCTGT
>NW_021381321.1:0-536 GCF_001605985.2 Dendrobium catenatum | reverse complement strand
GAGAGAGAGAGAGAGAGAGAAAGAGAGAATGAGAGAGAGAGAGTGCAAGAGAGAGAGAAATAGAAAGAGAGAGAGATAGAGTGAGAGCAAGAGAGAGACAACAAGAAGGAGCAAGGGAGAGAGCAATAGAATGAGAGAGAGAGAGAGCAAGGAGCAAGGGAGAGAGCAATAGAAAGAGAGAGAGAGAGAGAGAGAGCAAGAAGGAGCAAGGGAGAGAGCAAGAGATAGAGAGATAGAGAGAGTGAGATCGAAAGAAGGAGAGATAGAGAGAGACAGAGAGAGAGAGTGAGAGAGTAAGAGAGAGCAGTTGAAAGTAAAAGAGAGCAAGAGAGAGAAAGGGAGAGAAAGGGTAAGAGGGGGATAGAGCAAGAGCGATCAAGGGAGAAAGTAAGAGACAGAGGGTAAGAGAGAGAGACAGAGAGAGAGAAGAGAGAAATAGAGAGAGAACAAGATAAAGAGAGCAAGAGAGAGAGAGAGCAAGAGAGAGAGAGAAAGAGCAAGAGAGAGAGAGAGAGAGAGAAAGAGCAAGAGAGAGA
>NW_021381320.1:0-266 GCF_001605985.2 Dendrobium catenatum | reverse complement strand
GGATGCTTAGTCTACCACTTCTTTTACCTTTTATCTACCTTTATTTATGGGAAGATTCAATGGTTTTAAACTTTCTTTCTCTTCGCTGCACTCTCTTTATATGTATATAATTCAATGGTTTTAAATTTTTATGACAGTTTTATCTACCTTCCTAATAGAGTTAAAGGGATCTGCCTATGTTATTTATTTAGAGTAAGTAAACATATGATAAACTTTCAAGAAAAGTGAGGTGGAGAGTTCTAGAAAAGAAAAGAGTTAGTAATGCT
>NW_021381319.1:0-267 GCF_001605985.2 Dendrobium catenatum | reverse complement strand
AAATGTGTTTGTGCATACAGTACCCAGTTAACCACCAAAATTTCTTAAAAATTTCACCAACATAATGGCCCTATACCAACAAGAATAGTGCAACATCCTCTAGATGTAAGAGGACCCCACTATCTTGTCATAGGCTTGTATGCGAATTCATGTATGTTGCAGAAATAAAATACATGTATATATGCATGATAAGGTAAATGTGTTTGTGCATACAGTACCCAATTAACCATCAAAATTTCTTAAAAATTTCACCAACATAATGGCCCT
>NW_021381318.1:0-242 GCF_001605985.2 Dendrobium catenatum | reverse complement strand
CTCTATTGCTACAAATAATAAGACCTTTAAGTAAGCCTATTAGCTCAACAAAAATGACCATACACTGAGATAAAGGGCTCGCATAAGCCACAATTACTTTGCCAAAATTGTCCCGAATAAGACCCCCAAAACCAGCAAAGTTAAGATCAACAGATCCATCAATATTGAGCTTTAGGAAGGGAGATAACAGTTTTAACCATCTCACAACTCTAACATTACTAATAAAATCCTCAGTACTAATA
>NW_021381317.1:0-484 GCF_001605985.2 Dendrobium catenatum | reverse complement strand
AAAAAGAAATTTACCTCTATTTTCCTGTGGTTGACTCCTCTTAACACTTAAAGAATAAGGCCAATGGCTATCAATGCTAAAAAGAAAAGTGTGTTCTCTCCCTCCCTCCACTTGGGTGGATTAACACTTTAGATAAAGATATATCTAATCTCATTTCCTTTTGGAACGTTAAAACACAAAAGTTCAGCTAATTTAATTAGGTTCCTAGCAATTGCTGAATTAAATTTAATTATATTTTCAAATTTTATATTCAACCATATTATAACTTTTCTAAATTTAGGAATGTGTAATTATCGGTTGATGTGTTGAAATTTGAAAATCATTCTAAATTCCCTCATCTTTAACCTTATTATAGGTTAAAGTTTAAGATGCCTATAAATCCTTTTTTTTAAGGGTACTACATGGATACGACGATTTGTCCTCTGCCATGTGGTTTAACTCTGATATATTAGAGATTTTATGGCATGTGATGAAAATAAATGCC
>NW_021381316.1:0-213 GCF_001605985.2 Dendrobium catenatum | reverse complement strand
GTGAGGACTCTGTTCGTGTTGATGTTGGAGCCCCCGTTGTTCAAGCACCTCCATCACCAATTAAGATAGATGTCCCTCACCCTACTGAGGATGTCACCCTTGCGACTACCGACCCCGGGACAGTCGGAGGGGAGGAGACAACCCAAGATCCTGATCAAGAGATGTTAGATCAACTGGTTAGTGAAGAAATCACTGAAGAGGATGCTAAGATCA
>NW_021381315.1:0-274 GCF_001605985.2 Dendrobium catenatum | reverse complement strand
ATTTCCATTAAAAGAGTAACTTTCCACACAATCAACCTGAAATTACTAAACGACAAGAGGGGGGGTGAATTGTAAAAGTCTTTCAATTAATAAAATTAACCCTAAACAAGAGTTCTAATTTTTTTGTTGTTTTTGAAATATTAAAACAAATATTTATGCAAATTTGTTTTCACAAAAAAAACATGCAATAGATATGACAAGTTTAAAGTGCAAGCAAAAAAGTAAACAATGATAAAAAAAGAACACACCAAGAATTTTATAGTGGTTCAGTCAA
>NW_021381314.1:0-277 GCF_001605985.2 Dendrobium catenatum | reverse complement strand
AAAATTATAATTGAGATTTGAAGAACATAATAGTAAGAAAATTATTTGAAATGAAGTATAGGTCTTATAATTAGACTGAACATTCCGAATAGAAGAACCCAACGATATCAAAAGTGGTTAGATTTGAGCATAAATGAGATCAAATCGTACACTTGATGCATATTGGAAATTTTACACATTTTTTTATATGTACGAATTTATTCCTAAACCCTAAAAAACATACTAAGGTGAGTTTTTTCCACGCTCCGCTAGGGTTTCGAGTTTCTCCCCCGGCGGC
>NW_021381313.1:0-3974 GCF_001605985.2 Dendrobium catenatum | reverse complement strand
TCTTATTATCGCTTTCGCATTTATTTTTCTTTCGCACCTTTTTTGTGGTGATTTTGGTTTTGGTTTTTGTCTTTGTTTAAAAGATTCTTCTTTTCCAAATCACCTCTCTCTTTATTAGCCTTGGGTCAGTTCATATAGAGCCTAACATCCCTAACAAACTTTCAGATCTTTTCCATTTCCTTCTATAGTAGCAATATAATTATATATATAAACCCAGGTCTTGACACGTATATGATTGTGATGAAATAGTTTGTTTTATGTTTAAGAGCTTGGAATGATTTATAGCATGTGGATGGTTACGGTGACAGTGATTGTGGTGAGTGCTCTATTACACCCCTATAAGATGATGGATCCGAGAGAACTGTTAGCTTGGATCAAAGCTGATGGAATCATGGTGTTGTTAATGTTTTGGTAAAGACATCTGTGACCCAGTCCACTGTATTGATCAGAAGTTGTCTGATATTGTTATTGTTGATGTGATCCCAAATGAATCTATGACCTATCTCAATATGCATGGTTCTAGCATTGAAGATAAGATTATTTGCAAGATTGATAGCAGACGTATTGTCGTAGTATAAGTTGGTGGCCTGGTCGATTTAAATCTAGAAGTCATTCACCAGACTCCAAAGCCATAGAATGTCGGCAGTTGCAGTTGATAGAGCACGATATTCTAACTCGGTGGAAGATCTGGCCACGGTGTGTTGCTTCTTTACATTCCAAGACATGAGTGTGCTTCCAAGAAATGAGCAATAACCTGAAGTTGATTTTCTAGACACAGGGTCACCTGCCAAGTCTTCATCTAAGAAGGATGTGAGATGTAAATGACCTTTGGTTATGGTTATGCTAAAGTAGAGAGTTTCTCTGATATATTGCAAAGGAGTTATTTCAATAGATAGTCATGGTTTGGTAGAGGATGTTGCATGTTTTGGGAGACGAGATTGATGAAAAAAGCTATGTTTGGATGTGTGATAGTTAAATATTGGAGTGAGCTTGTGATTCTATAATATAAACAGGGTTCGAAGGGCTTGGGCTTAGGTGGACCATTGGGCAGTAGCTTTATTAGGTGGGGTTAGCTAGTGGATTACATTGAGTGAGTTGTGGTTGGTGTAAGATCGAGAGGGTATATGATTGTTGTGATAGAAAGTATTGATTGTTGTGAGAGCTGATTTGAATGCCAATAAAGTTATGAGCCAGTCTTAAATGCTTCATGGTAAACTTTCAATCAAGTTGGTGGAGGAGATTAGATATGGTTGATTGGTCATTTTTTATAAGAAGAATATCATCAATATAAATAAGAAGATATAGTTGAACTTGATTTTGAGTAAAGATGAGAAGAGACATATCATAATTACTATGACTGAAGCTCAAAAAGATTAGAAATGTGGTAAAAGTGGTATATCATTAGCGTGGCCCCTGTTTTAGGCCATAAATAGTCTTTTGGTGGAGATAAATATGATCTGGATTGGTTGAGTCCTCAAAGCCTTTTGGTTGAGCCATCTAGACAGTTTTGATGAGATTTCCATGAAGAAATGCGTTGGCTACATCCATTTGATGTATCGATAATTAATGATGTAGAGCGATAGTAAGCATTACATGGATGGTGGGTAACTTTGCCACTGGGTTTAAGGTCTCGTTGTAATTGAGGCCTTGTTCCTGATGATTCTTGAGAGCTACCAGGAGGGCTTTGAGACATGTCACTAAGCCATCCAAATGGTATTTTGTATAATAAGTCCATTTGCATCTGAGAATAGAAACATTCGGTGGTTGTGGTACTAGAAGCTAAGTGCCCTATTTCTATAGAGAAAAACTCATGTGTCATAGCTTTTCTCCATTCTTAAATTTTAATAGCATCAAAATAGGTTGTAGATTCAAAAGATGGAGAATGAGAGGTTTGTTTGTGAAGTAGAATGAGCCTAGTGCAAGGTTTGAGTGATCTTGTTTACTGCCTAGTAATCATGGGATGTCATTTTAGAGGTGCAAGTGAGACAGTGGGAGTCAAGGCCACTTTGGAGGAGGTTTGTTAAGATGGAAGATTAATGGGTTGCAGAGGATCGGGAAGGGATAGATCTGAGGGTATAGGTGGTTTTGTAAGTTGTATGGTGGAGATAGCAGTAGGTTGTATGGTGGAGATAATTATAAGAAGAGATGGTGGTGAAAATGTGGGAGATTTATGGGTGGGAGGAGTAATCTATTGAAATGGAAAATAATTCAACAAGCATAGCTTGTATCGAGAGATGGACACGATTAGTAGTCCGATCAAGGCATTTATAGCATTTATAAGAGTCTGAGTAGCCAAAGAAAACACATGAGTTGGATTTTTGTTATAGTTTGTGGTGAAGTGGAGAAGGAATGAGAGGAAAATATTTGCATCTAAATGTACGAAGATGAGAGAAGAATGGTTGAATATTATAGAGGAGTTGAAGTAGGGAAAGGTTATTTGTGGTTGAAGAAGGCATTTGGTTAATGAGATATGTGGTTAGAAGGGTTGAATCATCCCAATAGTGATAGGGGCAGATGTAATATGTTATAAAGTATGAGTAGTGTCTAGGATATGTTTATGCTTGCGGTCAGCCATGCCATTATGTTCTGGGGTATATGAGCATGAAATTTGGTGATGTATACCATGATTCTGTAGGAACTCAGTGAGAGTGTTCCTTCTTGTTGCATATTTTACAGACTGAAGTCGGAGCTGTGACAAATTAAGGAGAGAAATTTGAGTTTGGTGGAGAACGGCCCCTGTCATGTCTTCCTCAACCTCTGGAAGTATAGAGTGTCGTATGAGGATCTATGGTGATATTAGCTCAGGTAGCTTCTACCACAAAGTTGATCTACTCACTAGTAAGTAAGAAATAAAGTTTGTCAAGGATTATAGGTGTTAATATGGTTTTGATTGAGGTTTTAAATGCTTAATATAAAGGTGGAAGTCCATTTAGAGTGTAAAACAATATCCTAAGTGTTCACCATAGAGCATGCAGTTGTAATGTGATATACTAAAGTTTTAATTTTGGTTAGGTATTAAGCCATGGATAGGTTTTTCATGGAGATGTGACACTCACTTTTGAGCTGGATCACCCTAGATCTATTGGTGGATTGAAACATGAGCTCAAGTGTTACCCAAATGGAACATGTGGAATCAAGATGAAGGATTTAAGGTAGCACAGATGATGTTATGGTTTAGCATAATGCTGTAGCTAAGCTTTGATCCCTGAGGCTCCACTATGTATATGCGGGATTAGGGATGGTGGTACCATTTTTTTGGGCTAAACACAAAGAAAAAGGGTACGAGGGATCCCAAAAATAGGCAAAGCCATTTGCTCGAAAGTGCTTACTAACCTAAGAGCGCTAAAGTGTGTAGTTTTTTATAGAAAGTTGAGTAGGAATGAGGTTCTTTATATTGGAAATGAAAATTAGTTTGGTGTGGAGATCTAAGATGCATAAACCTAGACATATCATACATGCATCTGATTATAAATTGCTAAAAGGTGAACTCAAACTTGTTTGGGTTCCCAGGTCTAACATTTGATAATTTTGCAGGGTCGCTCTCATACAAGACCTCGTGAGAGCATATGGTAACTGGACAGTGGATGTTCAAAGCATATGACTAGAGATACTACTCAATTCATAACGCTGGAAGCCAAGAGTAGAGGCAAGGTTACACTTGGAGATAGCACCACAAGGAAGGTGGTTGGATCAGGTATGATTGGAAATTTTAAGAATTTTTTCAATGACAATGTGTTATTGGTAGAAGGCTTAAAGCATAATTTGTTAAGTATAAGCTAGCTATGTGATAAGGGTTATTGTGTAATATTTTTTCCTACTAGTTACATATTAAGCCTAAATGATAAAGATGTTTTAAATGAAAAAAGGGTAAACAATGTTTATATACTAGATTTAAATTGCATTCAAACTCCTACTATTTTTTATTAGAAAATTGTATTTGATGAGTCATGGCTTTGGCATAGGAGACTTTATCA
>NW_021381312.1:0-275 GCF_001605985.2 Dendrobium catenatum | reverse complement strand
CTAAAGTAGTTTTTTAATATATATATATATTTTTTTTAAATAAAAATTTGCGTACTAAAAAATATTTTTAAAAAAATCAAGAAAGTCATTCTTCGTTTGGGACGGCTTTTTTTACTGCTACTTGAAACAGTTTTTTGAGTATAAAAATTTTAACTTTTGTATTAGAAAGAGGCTTTAAGAAGCAATAAAAAAAATCGTCCCAAACAAAACCTTAGATAGCCAAGTGCATACACATATGAGCTACATGTTTAATAATCATATTTAAAATTTCAAGA
>NW_021381311.1:0-1185 GCF_001605985.2 Dendrobium catenatum | reverse complement strand
ATATTATCATGAGATCATCCTAGAATATCAGTATAATTAGTTCACCTAGATGATCGATCAAAAAGTTTGCTCATATCATACATCACGATCACATATCATACAAGATGAATAAAGACAGAACAATCATCCCGATGAGTCATCCTGTACGATCGTTAACTTATTGAATCATACGGGATAAACATTATGATCATCCTAGATGATTTTTCATAATGGATTGGCCTAAAAACATTCAAATGGTCCAAAAACTCATGCCACATAAATTATCTAGTATGATGTAGGAATTAAACAGGACAATCACCAACAATTTATTTATATCAACCATCGGATGTGTTATGATTAGAGTGGTATCTTTTTTAAAATTATACAGGATGATGTGGATTGTCCTGACTATGTGACCAAAACTACAAAAATTTAGGACTTGGAATGTGATGTTTAAGAGGGTTTCAAAACAAAAATAAAAGCACTAAAAACATAAAACAACACAAAAAACTAAATAAAAACTAGTGAAAAAGTAAAATTAAAAAAAAACATTTTTTTAATCAATCAACTCCAGTAAATGATAAATTTCTCTTTTGAGTAGATTAAAAATTTGTAAGAAATGAGTTAACAATGTTGATATGATATCCAAAAAAGGGTAGCAATATGATATTGTTAACTTGAGCTCAGACTCCTTATAGGTTAAAATTCTTTTTAAACATAAATCTAATTCAAAAATGAAATTAAAAAAGAAGAATAATATTTTCAAACTTTTTTTTCAGAAAAATATCTCTATAATAATATTTCAAAGTAATCAACCAAAAGATTTTCAAATTTAATTGTTTAAAAATATTAAGTGGCATATGGATTAATATAAGATTTAAGGATTTGAAAGAAAATTAAGCTTATTTCTTTGTGGGCTCATTTTAAGCCTCCTTTTCAATTATCTGGAACACTTTGCACAACACTTATTTTTTGATATAGTTCTGGTGTATCTTGTAATTACTTGATAGTCATTGCACATTTTTTATGTATTTTTAGGCTCATTTTGTACCTCTTGTAATTTTTGCAAGTTGGCTTCCTTTTAAATCCTTTAAAGACCCTCAGTTGTGAGATTATCTTCTAGATATAAGAGAAGAAAATCTCAGTAACTAATTTAAAGAAAAGTAAATAATAAAACATAATCATATCCATATTATAAAAGCAAAA
>NW_021381310.1:0-483 GCF_001605985.2 Dendrobium catenatum | reverse complement strand
AGAGATGAAATGTTCGAACATAGGATGGGTTTGAACGAGATTAGAACTTGAATAGACCCATTAGAGCTTAATGGGTCAACCTAGGCTGACCTGGTCAACCAGATTGACCTAGGGCATGGGTCAGGGCCCAATGGATTGGGCCTGGCCCATAGAACCCAAGGGAAAAGGGAATTAGTCCAAGGAATGCATGAAATTGATTTAGAGCCAAATAGAAGGAATTTGGGTCAACCCAAGTTGACCTGGTCAACTAGGTTGACCCAGGGGCCTGGGTCTGGACTCAACATATTCAGTTTAACCCACTACATTGATTAGAAGGGTCTTGGGGCCTGACCTGGTCAATTCGACCAGGTCAACCCTTTGACCCAAGGATCTAGGAAAAAATAAGGTCAACATAGGGATCACTTGTACATTTGGTCTTGACTTGTCATGGGAGAAGTGTTATGTTTCTTGCATGAGGAAGATTGAGCTTCTTGCGAGAGAGAG
>NW_021381309.1:0-248 GCF_001605985.2 Dendrobium catenatum | reverse complement strand
TTGATATTTATAATTAAAGAGATGATTACTGTACCAATGGAAAAAGAGTGATGACTCTATTTTCCGAGCTAGCAGTTACTAATTTACTGGTTACTAGAATATGATTTAAGAATGATTGTTTAATGCTTTATTGTTTCGACATCTGTACTAGGTTTGCTGATTTATAAATTTCACTATTTTTATACTGCACTATTTTATCGGCCTCCGTACCGGTTTACTATTTTACATGTTGTATTAATTTTGCATAT
>NW_021381308.1:0-1332 GCF_001605985.2 Dendrobium catenatum | reverse complement strand
TTCTTTGGTGAACTTCCCTCGAGACAAGCTTTGAATCCGACGGTATTAAGATGCAAGCCTACCGGAGCAACCGTGTGGAATCCATCTCCACACTCCCCCCTCACAGGATCTTCTCCCTCTCTCAGACTTCACCCGTTCCTCACTCCCTTTCAAGCTTTCTCTTCAAGTTTCCCCCACAAGAACGAAGCTATAATAGCTGCCAAAGACCCTTACAAATTTCCTTGTCATGCCTTAAATAGAAGAGCTAAAAACGAGCTCATTAATGCAAGTTGCCGACATTATCATCCAGGATGATAGGCATATCTCTTGGCCGATTAGTTCAAAAATGAGGAAAACCGTCCTGAATATCGCCCTTAAATGAAGTTGGCCGATGTTTAATCGGCCCGGACGATCTTGCGATCAGCCCAGATGAAATCACCATTAATTACTTTCCAAAATTGCCAGAGAAATTTTGGAAAAATTGTCCTGGATCGTTCTGGCTGATATTTTATAGTCAAGGCTGATCCACCAGGCCGATATCCAATAATAAGAATTTCCTAAGTAGATCTGCCGGCAGATTCTTTCTGAATTGAGCCTAACATCATGGCCGATACAAAATTGTCCAAGATGATGTGTTTTGCATAATCACGGCTGCTTTAATGAGGATGTCCTAATTAGGATTTTTGCTTTTGGACAGATCGTCTAGGACGATATAAATATCATCCAGGACGATGTTACCAAAAATATTAAACTCTAGGGAACCGTTATAAACTTTTATACGTTACAAAGCATCAAGAGCAACAACAAATATAATATACTCAAGAAAGGAAAAAGTGTACAAACTGACTCAGACCTAGTCTACCCAATCTTGAGCTGGTTCCAAATTGCAGTCCGATCATGTGAACCTGAAACGTCAGTACATAAGGCAGTTGTAGAGAAATAAAAATGTTTGCTACCATCAAAATCATAAACCATTGCTCCGCAATAATCTCCCCCTTTTTTATGATGGTAAACAGTTCAATTTGAATTTTTTTAAAAAATAATTTCTCCTAATCTCCCCTCACTAGAATACACCCTTTTAAAAAATAGGGAAGATAAAAAATATTTTGTTGTTTTTAATTTTTTTTGAAAACAAAAAAAAGGATACAAATTCAACATTACGTTCTCCCCCTTTGACATTATCAAAAAGAGAGGAGGCACTAACAAAAAACAAAACAAATAAAAGATAAAAATGTTCCCTGATCTAGTGAAAAACAAATATTCTTAAAATGAGAAAGTTCCTCTTGGTTTTAATCAAAAACTTAGTAGAATTGGATTTGACAACGCATAGCCCATAAAAGGTTAGAAATTCAG
>NW_021381307.1:0-1096 GCF_001605985.2 Dendrobium catenatum | reverse complement strand
GCTGTGAAGGTAACTTTATCCCTTTCGCGCGCTTCTTAGGCCAAATCCCGTAAATCTGCCGAACCAAAGGATTTCGTAAATCCGGGATTTACCACGAAAAGAGGGAATTTTCCGTCAACCACGGCTCTGATTTACTGTGAGATTTGGTTTTGCATTTTTGGCCGTTTGGCTGGATTTAGCTCAAACCCGCTTCAAATCCGGCCTAAATCCTGTATCCAAACAGCCCCTTAGTAAATTCTGGTGTATTAAATTCCGAAAATTGTTTGACAAGATAATTAAATCTAGTTAAATTTTGTTATACTGTTGTGCAAGGTAATTCAGAATTTATGGCGGTTCATTCTTTAAAAATCTAAATTTAAGTTATCTTTTGAATTTAATTTGAGTGTTAAGTACTACTTATTAATTTTAATTATAATTATCATCAATAAATTATAATGATAAATAATATAATTAGAACTAAATTAATTATCAAATAATTTAATTATTAGTTATAATACTAATTATCAAATTATTTATTTAAGTATTACTGTAATAAGCATTTGATTTCTAAATATATTGATAATTATCTAATTAATTAATTATTATTTGAAATAATTAATTATTTAACTAATAATCCAACTAATGATTTAATTAGTTAAATTTTTAATTACACTAGCAATTATCTAATTAATCCCTTGCTGAGGGCACCGTTGGCAGAAAATACTTGAGAAATACAATTATTTTCCTAGATGGTAGCAATATTGACCTTTTCGTGCTTTTATGATTTGTATGCTTAATGATTGAAATATAATTCAGTTTCTGTATTTGCTCACATTCAGCTTTTTGGATAATTTAGTAGTCCTATTTTCATTTTGTTTTTCTCCATTTATACAAGTCAAAATGGAGGTTGATCAAGAGCAAATCGAGAGTTTTGGAGTTTTGCTGAAGCAAGGTGCCGAAGCTGTAAGATAATTATTATGAAAAAATTGCTTTTTTTTCATGTTGTGTAGGTTGTAAGTGCGTAATTGATATTTTTTCAGAGGATCTTCGATTCAGACTTTGTAGGGCGTCGATCAATTGTTAAAAATCGCTTTTCAAAGAAGTATAGACATCCTGC
>NW_021381306.1:0-1290 GCF_001605985.2 Dendrobium catenatum | reverse complement strand
TTAGAATGTGCTGGATGATACGGGCTTCACGCAATAATGTTGAAACTTTAGGTTGACAATCCTTAACTCTTATTCCTCTAATCACCCTATTAACTTCAGTCCAGTCAAAATTTGTGGTGGTTAAGGTATGTGCTCTTAAGCCTTCAGTCCTTAGGTTTAGGAAGATACTAAAATCATCCTTAGTGATTTCAACTTTCTTTTTGAAAATAAAAGAAGTGATGACATAATGGTCGGAGTTGAATGACATGTTTGCCAAGAAGTAGTGAAAGGTTGCTTTATTGTAGAAATGGACTAGAGTGAGGATCAAACCAAATTGAGTGGAGGTAAATAAGTGTATTACCTTAAAGGTCAATTGATCCTGTAGGAGAACTCTAGATGCTGTGATTTTTGAAGAGACAAACCTAGGAAATGACTCTTCATTGGCTCTAAAAATGAAGTTTTTGGATGAATTTCTTGGAGGGCCCTTAGCCAAAGTCTTTTGGCGCTTGCTAGAACTTGCCATTGAAGGATTTGAAGAGTGGAAAGGTTTGAAAGAGAAGTGTGAAAGTGACTGTTCAGTAAAAACTGTCGTTAATTTTAAAGAAGAACGACTGTTCGTACCAGTCAAAATTTTCGTTCGTCCCGTATGAATTAAATTCATCCCGTACGAAAATATTTCGTATGTACGAATTAATGAGTTTAAAAAATAACAGCTTTTCATAAACACACAATTTCTGAAGCGTCCTTTCATACAGACTTTTAATGAAGACGATCGTATAGACGAACACGTGTTCGTACAGACGATCAGAATTTTAACTCGTTTTAATGGAAGTTGGAAACCGTCCCTCACCATGAACCGACATGTGTTCGTCTGGACGTACCAAAGGTTCGTACGGACGAAGTTTATAATAAAAACTGTCTTATCCATTCAACTGCTGCATTCAATCATCCCGTCGTTTGAGAAATATTTCATCCCAGATGATCGTGATGATCGTACAGACGAACTACATTAAAAAACTGCTCTTAGGACGGTTTGAAATCACACAGTTAATTATTTTACACACATCGTCCCGTACGAAAAATTTTCGTCCCGGACGATAATGACCAAAAATTTTTCATTTTCACACTCAAAACAAAAACGAATAAACATAACGAAACACACTTAAATACACATTAAAAAACAAACAAAACAACAAATCAAAAATACAATTAACACACAAACAAAAAAAAATATCTATTTTGCAGAAAAATATTTTTATCTATGCATTTAAATCAATCACTACAAGCCTAGTTCTTAATGTACTGAAAGTA
>NW_021381305.1:0-837 GCF_001605985.2 Dendrobium catenatum | reverse complement strand
TATGAAATTTATTATTTAAATTTTTTGGTAGTCTCTAATGAACTACTTTAATTATTCTTGATATAATACACAAATTTACTATGATCATAAAGCATCTTTGATATAAATTTATGATCTCAAAGCATTCTAAAAAAAATTAATTAATCATTTAATCATAAAGCATGTCATATTCGACAATCATTTGGTTATCCAATTAATGTTTCAAACCCTCCAAGAATGTTTTTGACCTTTGATTTGGGCTCATTTTGGCTCGGATTGAAGTATTGAACTAATTTTGGGGTTGTTGGGTTCATCTCGTCCAAATGTTCAATTCAACTATAAGTTTGTTGAAAGCAGAGCTTAAATCATTCATATTTTACTTTTGAAAATATCTTGCATGGATATGCTTTGATATTTTTGCCCGATCAAGGCAATTTTTTGTGATATGTCAACTTTAAATATTAGAAGAAATTGTATAGATATCTCTTCTCATCATCTCTTTTGCATCTCTTCACTTCATACACTATTCTACTCACAGAATAGATAAAAAGATATACTTATATTACACTACATGAAGTAATTCTTCAACTGGAATATGAAGAAGAGGGATGAGAATTACTTAGTCTGATTTGTAGAGCCATGGCGTAGAAGTTTAGAGCAACGCAATGCTCCATTATCTATTTTTTATTCCACTTTTGTAGTGTTGTGGTGTTGTCACCTAAAACATCACAACAATGTACTCTCTTTCTCCGACTCTAGGAGAGAGCACCGTCGTGTTGTATGATGTGCGAACATAAATTTTTTTTGAAGGCCTTTGCCTCTGAACCCCCTAACAGGGAGTGTGTTGCCCCCTTGCGA
>NW_021381304.1:0-307 GCF_001605985.2 Dendrobium catenatum | reverse complement strand
ATATAATACCAATTTTTGGCTTTCCAAAGGATAATGATCTTGAAAGGAAGAATAATCATTTCCTTTTAAAACTTTTAAATGGATATAAACAATCATCTTTAAATATTTTTACAACTCTTTACAATTTACAACTCAATCTATCTATATAAGAAATCTACAATTTTATATTTATAAATTTACATTTACATTTGCATCTAGGTATATTCTACTTTCTGTAGAAAAATAAAAGAGTAATATATAAAGAATATAAAAGTGCAAGGCATGTGCATAAAGTATAACATGGCCTAAGAGCCTAATGAGGCATAGA
>NW_021381303.1:0-621 GCF_001605985.2 Dendrobium catenatum | reverse complement strand
TTCTCTGCCAACACTGGGGATTGTGTAAAAGGATGACATTTCTCTATGCTTGGCGGCATCCTGTTTCCATGGGATATCAAGGTAAAGTCTATTGCATTGGAATAAGGTTTATGCAGCCACAGACTATGGTCACTTTATCATTATTCTGAACTTTTATTCAATGCTCATCTTAAAGTTATATTAGTAAAATGGATAAATAATTACACTACCGTACAAAGGATTCCATATTCGGCGTTATTTTCATCTGCTACAAATGTTGAAAAAAATTATAGTATTTATATGTATAAAGTAATAAAATAATTAGATTTTATATCAAAATTGTTAACATAAAGAGTTAAAAAAAAATAAATTTGAATAAATTTCATTCATCTTCATATATGTAAGGGTAACAAGGTAATTTGTAGTCAAACAGCAGCAGAGGTGTTCATTTTAAAAGAGGTGTGCCTCTGGGGAGTGGATGTAGGTCTGGTTTAGACCGAACCACTATAAATCTGGTGCCATTTACTTTACTGTTTTTACATTTTCGCATTTTATTTTTAGCTTTAAAAACTCTGTAGTTGAAAAACGCTTTCTACAAAAACTTAAAAGAAATTTTCATTTCGGTTTAACTCATTTTAAAAG
>NW_021381302.1:0-208 GCF_001605985.2 Dendrobium catenatum | reverse complement strand
GTTTTGCAAGGTCTAGTAGAATTGATTGGCAATAAAGGTGTATGTCCAAAATCAACTTTGGCAATCATGATAGTTTAGGAAGTTTTGGTAAGCCCATTGCATCAACATTAGCAAAAGAAATGCAACCAGGTAAGATGAAAAAATTTTGAGATTTCATTTTAATATATATTAGAACAAATTAATGTATGTTTGTTAATTTATAGATGAA
>NW_021381301.1:0-300 GCF_001605985.2 Dendrobium catenatum | reverse complement strand
TAATAAGGCTGTTGCTATCTTAATCAATTAGTTCGAATCTAAGCTCTTTTTTTTTTCTACCATAAAACATGAAACACCTTGTTGGATAAGGAATGCGATTTTTGCCATTCCAGTTAGCCAAATTAGTCTCCCCTTCGACTATAACTTGTCATGTTGTTCCGCAGAAGTTTTAAGTTACATTAAACATGCATGCAGTCATGGGCGGATCCACCCATGGCTTAGGGTGGGCAAATGCCAACCCTCAAAAAAATAATTTAAATATTTAGAGGAGAGATTTTGAAATATTTTGGGTATTTTGGG
>NW_021381300.1:0-218 GCF_001605985.2 Dendrobium catenatum | reverse complement strand
ATTTTTTTGCACTAAAAAATAATTTTAAAAAATAGTAAATAAACCTTCCCAAAAGAAACCTTAGTCTATCGGCTGTTGAAATTTTATCACAAATAGTCTTAAGGGCAAAAATGATAGTTAAGACTAATGCAAAAGTTCAATATAATGATATTTTAGATAGTTCTAATTAATATATGTGATTTTATTTATATTCCTTATGTTCTTCTATTCTATCATTT
>NW_021381299.1:0-316 GCF_001605985.2 Dendrobium catenatum | reverse complement strand
ATGCGGGCAAGGAGTCTCAATACTTATGAAGCAAGGAGGCAAGGAACGAGGGCATGCAAGTAGTTGGGCACTTAGGCGCTTTCTAAAATCATTTTTTTAGTGCAAAAATTTTTTTAATTGGAAAATTTTGTACTAAAAAGCCCTTTTCGAAAGCAATAAATAAGCTGTCACAAACGAAGCCTTAGTGACGAAGGCAATGACCAAGATGGGAGCAGATGGAGATCTCATACGTGAGCGAGACAATGGACCTGCAATGGAGGTAGTAGGCTTGGGTCGTAAGATGGCTTATATGATCAAGTTTGCAAGGTAACATGTG
>NW_021381298.1:0-276 GCF_001605985.2 Dendrobium catenatum | reverse complement strand
CGAGAAGTTTATTCATTGGATTATCCAATGTGTTACCGGGCCCAAGTTTTCGTTACTTATCAATGGGCAGAGAACGGATTGGATAAGGGCGGAGAGTGGATTCCGACAAGGCTGCCCCTTGTCACCTTACCTTTTCATCCTATGTTCTGAATTGCTCTCCAAGGGATTCAGACTGTGGGGTGTGGACCTAGGGATTCAAATTGCCCGAAATTCTGAGCGGGTGTCTCACCTCCTATACACCGACGATATTCTGATCTTTGCTGAGGCGTCCCGTTG
>NW_021381297.1:0-245 GCF_001605985.2 Dendrobium catenatum | reverse complement strand
TCATGTCTTTTCATTTAGACTACATTAAATTTTATATTATTATTGCAATTTAGATGTTTTCTTATTTTGTATTTCTTTGTTCAAGTGACATTTATACACTTAGAAAAGTTTGAAATTTTAGTTTATTGTCTTTGGAAAGAATTCAATTACTCTAGAAAATTGTACAAAAGTAAAAAAAAAAATCAAAAGGAATGCGCAAAGGTTCGCAAATGTAAAAAGATGCACAAAAATGTGCCAAAATTTTG
>NW_021381296.1:0-453 GCF_001605985.2 Dendrobium catenatum | reverse complement strand
AAAACCATCCAAAACTGCAAATTTTTCAAGTCAACATGAAATGAATATTCCCGTACGATCGTGGATCATCCTGGACGATTTTACTTAAGGTGTCGGAAACGATCCTGATGTATATTAGTACGAACTATGTTCGTACACGATCATCGTCCCGTACGAACTAGGTTCGTCCGATACGATCAGTTATACCATAGGTCAATTTCCTAATAACTGTAGGATGTAACCAACTGTGGTAAGTCGGTTCATATCATCCTGGGACGAACAGGACTTCGCCTAGACAAAATTTTTATAGAGAGCAACTCGTCCTGACATGATAATGAATTTTGTCTAAATGAAATTTTTATAGAGAAGAATTCATCATGGGATGATTTGAATTTCGTCTGGACGAAATTTTTACAGAGCCCAAGTCGTCCTGGCACGATTATAGATTTCGTTTGAACGAAATTTTATAGAGTC
>NW_021381295.1:0-275 GCF_001605985.2 Dendrobium catenatum | reverse complement strand
AAATAATTTTTTGAATTTATCTTTTTAATATATTATTGCCAAGTACTTTTGGTGGTGAGAGAAGATCGAGCAATGTGATAATGGAGGATAATATCGCATCCAGTATTACTGATAATTGTCTTGTGTTTCTATGTAGAAAGTTTCATTTTGCAAATGATCTTATAGATGTTGCTTTTTGAAAGTAAGATTGGGCATGTTTTCCTCTTGCAAGAAAAGTCCTAATGCCCTCACAATTTGGTGTTTTGATAAAAAAAAATATCATTTAAGTATATATA
>NW_021381294.1:0-266 GCF_001605985.2 Dendrobium catenatum | reverse complement strand
GACATCTGAAAAGAATCTTGGGGCAATATCCCTGCACCATAAAGAATAAAAAACAGAACTTCTGTAAATACCGAGTTATAACTTTAAGTACCGAGTAGTACCGAGTAATATTAAGTAGAATTGATAACAATCACATTTACACATTATTTTCATAATAAATTAAACCTAATAACGAGTATTTACTTTGAAAAAAATAACAATAACGACAAATACCGAGAAGTACCGAGCAGTACCGAGAAGCACCGATTAGCACCAAACAGTACCGA
>NW_021381293.1:0-572 GCF_001605985.2 Dendrobium catenatum | reverse complement strand
ACCCCCTCTGTAAATCTTACTCAAAAAGAACTTGATTAATATCTAAAAAAGGCTCCAAAAACCTCTGAATTCAAAAGTAGCCGTTACTGTTCGTACAGTACGATTCAACATCGTACAGTACGATCTTCATAAACAGTCGTCGTCCTGGTACGAAGATGTACGAACTGTTAAAAAATAATTCGTACTGTACGATATAATATCGTACGGTACGATTCAACAAGATACTATTCGTACAGGACGATGGTCAGGACGATCGGATGTAGTCTCTGTTCATCGTATAGTACGATTACTATCGTACAGTACGATGTGACAAAAACCAAGAGATCGTCCAGGACGATATCCGGGACGATCATACTTCGTCTCTATTCATCGTATGGTATGATCAAGTTCGTACAGTACGATGTTTAAATTTTAATGAGGCCTGGATTACATGCACTAATCACGGGTTAATTTAAGTATGTATTAAAAACTTATCGTACAGTACGAACCTGTTCGTACAGTACGAACGGCGCAAAATCACTTACTTAAACTAAGTCACGGCTAGGGTTTTGGATCTGAACATATCGTACAGT
>NW_021381292.1:0-249 GCF_001605985.2 Dendrobium catenatum | reverse complement strand
ATAGTAATTAATATTTTAATCCATTATTATTAAATTTTATTATGACAATTTATATTTTTTTTTTCTTTTATGAATGGTTTATGATACATTTATTTTGGGTCGGACCACCGCCCAGCCGCCGACCGCCGCCGGACTTCCACCCGACAGCCAACCACTGTTGGACCTCCTCCCGTGGCCAACCATTGTTGGTCCTCTGCCGGGCTACCAAGTACGGTCCATCCAACCTCCATCGTCTATCGACTACAGTCT
>NW_021381291.1:0-237 GCF_001605985.2 Dendrobium catenatum | reverse complement strand
CCTATTAAACACCTACTATAAACTATACAAAATCATTAATCCACATAATAATAATCATTTAAGACTAATATACTATCAACCAAATTCATAAAACCCTTCTAAACACTTCTATATAGCCATCAACCCAAATAGGGAATACTTGGACCTAGTCTTATTTCTTGTACTTCAGCATCTTCTTAAACTACACCAATCAAAAAATCTTTATCATAATTTAACATTATAATATAAACTTTTACC
>NW_021381290.1:0-656 GCF_001605985.2 Dendrobium catenatum | reverse complement strand
GACTTTTTCTGAATGATTTTGTATAATGAATGCTCTTATGACACTTTAATTATATGAGTATTTGTAATTTTATAAATTTATTATCACTAGCGACATTTGACCTATAAATTATATATATTTTTATTATTTAAAAATTGGAGTTAAATAAATTTCCAATTAATCATATTTTGATGTTAGAAATTCTAAAATACTTCATGCTGAACGTTCGAAAAAAACTTATTTTAAAATAATTTATCAAAATATCCTAACACAAATTACATCAAAGTTGGACTGAATCATTAAATATTTCAATCTGCATAGAGATTGAATAATTTTAAAGTTTATAAAAGTTTTATATTTTCTTCAATAGCATATTGCTTATTGGAAATTATAATAAGATTCCAACATAAAAAATTTATTGGTTATTGCAACATATATTTTAACATGAATACTATTTTTAATAATGCATTTTTTTCAACCAACCTTAGATTTTATTTGAGACAGTTTACTGTTTTCTAAAGCAGCTTTTTAGTATAAAATTTTTAATTTTTTACTAAAATGCTACATTAAGAAGCATTAAAAAAGACAACTCAAACGAAATCCTAAGGTGTAAAAAAATTCCATAAAAATTTTATTTCCCTCAAAAGAAAAACATCTTTTCAAAATATTTTGTTATG
>NW_021381289.1:0-267 GCF_001605985.2 Dendrobium catenatum | reverse complement strand
GCTTGATGTTGTTGTTGTTGTTGTTGTTGTTGTATTTGCTTTATTAGTGTTTCCATTTTTATCCTTTACTTAAGGGAGGTCGTTTGTAAGCCCAGTGGGCATTGTCGTCTTTTTATTTTCTTGAGTCTTTGTACGAGGTTATATATAGCCCCATTGTTCTCTTTTCATGTTAATGATTGAATGATAAAAAATTTCCACATGTTTTGAGTTCTTATGAGAGCTTGCGAGATCGGAGTGAGATCCCTAGGAGAGGGAGAATTGCGCATC
>NW_021381288.1:0-1146 GCF_001605985.2 Dendrobium catenatum | reverse complement strand
ATTCATGAAATCAAAATAAAGCAACATATATATCATAAATATTATATTAAATAAGATGAAAAGTATAATTAAATATAAAATTTTATTTCTTAGCGGTTCAAGTATTAACTTACGCTCAAGTTGATCGAGGTTGTGAGTGGATTAGCGCATTACTAGCAACTTATGAAAAATTACTTAAATTTTTAATTAGTAAAATGAAACATATATTGACTTAGAGCAAGTTGGTTGTAATTAAATGCTTACTGCACATTGAATACTCTCGTAGGTTTCATTTGTGACGGCTTTCTTGTTACTTTTTAATGCAACTATTTAGTACAAAAAAATTAGGCTTTATTTGGGACAGCTGTTTTATTGTTTGTTAAAACAGCTTTTTAGTATAAAAAATTAAAAAAATTTACTAAAAAAATTACTTTAAGAAGCAATGAGAAACCCGTCACAAACGAAATCTTAATTTTTTACTAAAAAACTTCCCTAAAAACATTAAGAAATTCATTCCAAAATAAGCTAATCATTACGTGCATATTAGGATCATGATATTAACTTATACCTCATCAAAATCACTATGAATTTTTATAGCATTGTCGGTTGGTTTACTCTAAATTGAATCATAATTATTAAGAAACTAAGGCTTCATTTGTGATGACTTTTTTATTGCTTCTTAAAACAGAGTTTTAGTACAAAAAAAAAAAATTTTAAATAAAACTCTGTTTTAACAAGCAATAAAAAAGTCATCCCAAATTAAGGTTTCATTTGGGATGACTTTCTTATTGTTTCTTAAAGTAACTTTTTAGTACAAAAATCTTTGATATTTTAACTAAAAGATTGCTTTAAGAAGAAGTAAGAAAACCATACCGAATAAAGCCTAAGACTAGAGAGATTTTAGAATTATAGAGCTAAGAAGAACAATAAGCCTAACAATGTTAGGAAGAACAAAGGTTGTGGAAATTTGAACGATACGTCCAAATGGTTTACAAACGAGACATGTTTATAGTTGGATCGTGCGGCTCAACGAGATGAATCCAATGAGCTCAAGATTGTTGAATTTTGATATCATTAAGACATTCAAATGTCCAATAAATAATTCATGATCAACGAGATCAATATTGAAAGTTGATACGTCATGCAAAAATTATCTTGATCGGGCAC
>NW_021381287.1:0-276 GCF_001605985.2 Dendrobium catenatum | reverse complement strand
ACAAAAAAATTTAGGGATTACCATACAAATTCTTTTATAGATTACAGCCATTATGTAGCAAAAGATAGAAATTTACAAAAAGTGAAGTGTGGTCACTCCAAACTCAAACACAAGCAGCTTTGAACTAAACCTGAGGAAGATGTGAAAAATTCTACGAATTCGTCTCTGAACTAAACCTGAGGAAGATGTGAAAAAATCTACGAATTTCAACTAAACATAATCTGTCAACAAAGACTTAAAAATTTACAAAAAGTGAAGTGTGGGAAATTCTTTGAA
>NW_021381286.1:0-507 GCF_001605985.2 Dendrobium catenatum | reverse complement strand
CAGTGAAAAGCTGAGCTCGGCACGCCAGAACTGGTCTGCCAACGAGCAGGAATTGTATGCTGTTGTCCGCGCGCTGAAGCAATGGGAACACTATCTTCTACACCAAGACTTCATCCTGAGCAGCGACAACCATGCCCTTCAGTTCATCAACTGTCAAAACACTATGAACAAGATGTACGCGAGGTGGCTCACCTTCTTATAAAGGTTCCGTTTTGTGCAAAAGCACAAGTCGGGTACAAAAAATCGAGTGGCGGACGCTCTCAGCCGTCGCACCGTACTTTTAACGAAACTACAAGTGGACACCCCGGGATGGGAGGCATTGCAAGACTTATACCCGACGGATCCTGATTTTGCAGAACCATGGAGCACACTATCCAGCCACTCATCAACACCATTTCAAGACTACTCTATCAGGCATAACTTCTTATTTAAAGGAAATGTGTTATGCGTCCCAGCTTTGTCCTGGCGAGAGTATTTGATAAAGGAGTTGCACAGTGGAGGATTATC
>NW_021381285.1:0-213 GCF_001605985.2 Dendrobium catenatum | reverse complement strand
GAAAAAAAAAAAACACAGATTTCCCCCCTCTGCACCACGCGGGCGTTCGGGGGTACTTATATGAAATTAAAGAACACATTTTTTTATCCCCTTCGCCACAAGTGTCGCACCGGTTTCCCTCCCTAAATGCTACTTGAGCGCCTCGGGGGTTTGCCGGCTCGTTGTAAGCTTTGAAAAGGGATCCTTAAATCGTCGCAAGCATCGCACCGGTTT
>NW_021381284.1:0-300 GCF_001605985.2 Dendrobium catenatum | reverse complement strand
TCTGAAATTTTATATATAATTTATATATTATAATGTCGTATCCGCGCCGTATCTATATCCTGTACTTTTAAGAATTGACGTGTCTCGTATCCGTATCCGTGTCACCGTATCCGTATCGGTGCAACATAGGTGGTAAGTGATGGATTAGGTATTTATTAAAATGAGTAGAAAACTATATTAAAAATTAAATTTTCTTACCTAATGCTGCAATGCTCTTGACCACAGTGTTTCAACGCTGACATCAAATATTGTAGACCAGAGGAATCAGCACCGTTGTGCCAAAGCCCAGCATCGCCGCGC
>NW_021381283.1:0-240 GCF_001605985.2 Dendrobium catenatum | reverse complement strand
CCATAGCGCATGTTACAGAATATGCACATGTTATAAGTATGCATATGTTACACAACAATCAAAAACTATGCGATTTTTTTGCTATGGTTGCGTTATGGTTTCGCTTTGTTAGAAGTTACAGAATACTCACATGTTATATAACAATAAAAAAATATATAATAACATAATAAAATGTACATTTATAATTCATGGACAATATTTACAATAAGTTACAGATTATTTACTTCTTTGTGGTAAGAA
>NW_021381282.1:0-1386 GCF_001605985.2 Dendrobium catenatum | reverse complement strand
CACACGAAGCATTATTTGACTATAAAACATAGTTATACTTTAGAATTTCATGGCTATATGGAGTTATTATAGCATGCATGATTAAATGTTTAAAATAATGTTTTGGACTGTATTATTCTAATAAGCTGGTAAAGGTTGAATACTTGAGACCTTGTTTATAAGAAGTAATAAAAAACTTTTTTGAATCAGATTAGATCTATGTTCATAACTGTTCTTATAAAATACAAGTATATAATAGAAATCTAATTCTCCTCTCTCCCTCTCCCTCTATCAATCCAAGAAGAGCAAGAAGCTCTCCTCCTCAATACTTTTCACAACAGTTTTATTTATATTATGACTTTCAAAACATCTCTTTGATGACGCAATGCATTAGATTGACATGATGTGCATTGGAATGTTAGCTGGATGGCAATGATATAGACTAATCTCATATACTCGTGTTTACACGTAAGCCTAATAATTTATCTTATCCATGCCCTCCCTTTTCGACATCCAAAAGCCCATCCATAAATAGGCCCCTCACAAATCAAAGTCCGTTGGACTGTTTTAAAATCGGGACACATCATTTGGTCTTCACATAAGGAGGTTTTGCCTTGCGGCTTCTACAGTTTGGCTTTCAAAATATTCTTTACATGTTTACATTGCTGATTACTCTTATCTATCAGACTGAAAGCTAATTATTTACCATCTTAGCTATTTTGAGCATAGAAGGCATGGTTTCAACTATGACAAATGTAGATGAGCAGTTTTTTTTTTATTATATTGTTCAAATAATAATAATAATATAAACTATATAAATTAATATATATATAAGTTTCCATATGAAAGACATGCACGTCGTAGAGGGAGAATGGCTCGTTAAACACACGGGAAAGTAATCAAAGGAGTTTCTCTTACAGGAACTTTCAGTTACTCGTGAAAAAGCCATCTCACGAGAACCCTTGCTCCATTCAGCTTGCACGTAGAAACGACGTATTGCTTTCTCAGGCAATCACAACCACTATGTAAAAACCCGCAAAGCCATTTCAGAACTCGCACGTTTTCAAAGCGCCGCGACTGTACCTTTAAGTGAAAAATTCGAATTGTCCAGATTCGACGCAAATATTTTTAATAAAATGGAGCGATAAAATTCCGATCATTGGTATATAAAAGCTTATATTTTAATTCCGTTTTAATGAGAGTCTATGATTTTTAGAGCTCATAAATACCCACAAACTACCCCTAAGCTTTTAAGTCAATCTACTTAAGTGAGGGCAATTTGAGTCTTTTGGCCTACCTCCTTATTCTCACCCTATCAGGCCACAACCGAGACCCCTCTTTCCCCTCAATTCGGATCTTATTGCCCCAAACCGAGCGACAGAAAGGGAGCGCTAGGTGAGGCGACGG
>NW_021381281.1:0-711 GCF_001605985.2 Dendrobium catenatum | reverse complement strand
ATGATTAGTCAATCAAATGGATATGCAAAATAATCAGACAATATGCACTTAGGTTGTGAGCTTTTTGAGTTTGGAAGCTCAACTCAGGGAAATTGTAGCTCAATTTCACCACATTCAACTATTCTAAGCCTGAGAACAATGACCTGAACAACCATCTCATTCAACAAGTAGATAGTGCTATCCTCAGCTTGGCAATTTACACTAGTAGAAGCCTGATTCATTAAGACACTAACATCGGGAGGAGGAGAATGTTTTAAGTTCATCGTCACGGTCATTTTCTGCTTTGGATAAAAAAAAAACAAAAGAAATTCAACAAGTTTAATAAGAAATACAACTAAAGAATGGCTACAGAAAAAAGCAAATACTAATTTTTTTGTAATAAGTTTACCTTTTTAATAGCAAACGAGTTGAAGAAGATGAAGGAACTTTCTGTTGGGAGAGATAGCAAAGGTGAAGGAGAGAGTGAGTGAGCGATAACGCGATTTTGGCGGATCTGTGGCTTCCGGAGGTTCTCCAATGGTCCAAAGTGACTGACGGAGGTTATTGGTTAGGACTTTCTGTTGGAAAGGCATTCAGTTTTGGTTTTGGTATTTTTCATCAGCCAATCATTTTTTCTTCCCTCAATCAGAGTGGGGTAGTTTTACCACTGTTTCTGATGGTGAAACGTTAGGCTTACATTTGCTTGTGGTTTGGATGTTCTGCTGGTTTAAG
>NW_021381280.1:0-246 GCF_001605985.2 Dendrobium catenatum | reverse complement strand
TCAAATTGATCAAACCTTTGATCAATATGAGTCTCTATTCTATCAAATCTCTCAATCAGATTCTGAACCACTAGCATGTGCTTTTTCTTTTTCTTTTTCCTCCCTGAAGAGCAATCTGAAGGATGCATCATTATAGTAAACTGGCTCTTCATATTCTTCATCAGGATGCACCAAATTATATTTCTTCTCCAAAATGTAGGTAACTAAATGTCCCAAAGAAATATTCTTTTTCCTCTTCTGTTCAGC
>NW_021381279.1:0-239 GCF_001605985.2 Dendrobium catenatum | reverse complement strand
CCAATTAGGAGTTGCCCGAAGAATTTCAGTTGGATAGTTCTTATGGCTTCCTTAGAAGTTGCCTAACGGTGGGTCTTACGACCTAGTCCTATAAGCTAAGCGGCCCGAGTTGTGGGTCTTACAACCTAGTCCTTTTAGATTAGGATGCCCAAGAATTTTAATTATTTGGGTAGGACTTATGGCTTCCCTTAGGAAGTAGCCTGAAAAGAGGGTCTTACAACTTAATCGTTTAGACTAAG
>NW_021381278.1:0-318 GCF_001605985.2 Dendrobium catenatum | reverse complement strand
GGAGGAGTATTTATGTTTTGGAAATCGAGAGAGAGGGAAGTACCTTGATTTTCTAGTTCACCATCAGAGTCTGGTTCCAAATCAATATACACAGGTGTTGCTCTCCTATCTAATGAAGCACGGCCTCGACCTCGTGCCCTTAGAGCCTTCCTCCCACCTCTTTGAGGTAATGCGCTTGGAGGCCTAAGGACAACGATATCAGAGTCGTCTTCACTACTCGATTGAGTCATTTCTTAATTGATATTTTTATCTTTTTCTTTCTTTTGGTTGAATTTTTGCCTAACCATTTTCTCCTCAATTTTGATTTCCAATTTAGAA
>NW_021381277.1:0-238 GCF_001605985.2 Dendrobium catenatum | reverse complement strand
CGAACGGTCTAGAGGGAGCCAGAGAAACGACGAGCTCTGGCTATTGATCCCGATCAAATTGTCATAACTTCCGGTTGAATAGCAGGAATGAGCCGAAGAAGCGCGCGTTAGGTAGAAAGTTATCTTCACAGCCGGCGGGCTCCAGTTATTGGCTCCGATCAAAATGTTGTGACTTCCGATCCCGACAGGAAGGGAAAGTCATTGAAGGTCGAAGTCGAGCAGCTGCGAATGGAGCGGA
>NW_021381276.1:0-275 GCF_001605985.2 Dendrobium catenatum | reverse complement strand
AAATTTTTAAAAAGAAAAAAAATGATACAAGTACGTTCTCTCCCCCTTTGACATTATCAAAGAGAGAGAAGGCACAGTAAAAAAAAATTCCCTACTCTAGAGAAAGAAAGAAAAATTCTTAAAATGAGAAAGTTACCTCTTAATTTTTAAAACTCAGTAGAATTGGATTGACAACGCATAGCCCAGAAAAGGTTAGAAATTCAGGTTTAGAAAATCCAAACTCAAGTTTCTTTAAAAAAGCTCAAAAACTTTTTAATTCAATATCCAAATCATAA
>NW_021381275.1:0-2036 GCF_001605985.2 Dendrobium catenatum | reverse complement strand
GAAGAAATTTTTCTTCAACAAGTCCGTCAAAGCACAACGCAAATGACCGAAGAAAATCATCCCAAAGTTCGTGAAAAGCCTATGACTGAACTAAGAGGATTTTGTCATCAACAAGTCCGTTATGCACAAAGCTCTGGACCGATGACTTTTCGCCACCGACCTAATGCAAACCTAAGGGTTTAGGTCACCGGTATCTACTCCTTCAATAAGCCCGCCAAAGCAAGAAAGCATAGGGCCGAAGGTACAAAAAATCACCTGACAAGTCAATAAAGACAAATCAAGCAATCCTCCATCAATGTCCGTAGCACAAAGTACAGGACAGAAGAATCTAAATCTTGTGACTCAGTCTAAAACTACGAAAAGAAGCATCCCGAATAATATCTACAAATGTCCCTAAAGATCAGGGGCATTTTAAATATTTATTTGGGTCGACATCGCTCTGCATGCCGATATCTCCAAATAAATATTTAAAATACTATGAGCACAAGTGAGAGTACAACCACAGAAGTCTCAAGAGCAGTAAAAAGAGAGCTCGTCAACAACTGAATTTATAAAATAATTTTATTTTATTAAGTTCAGAATTTCATATACAAATCTGTGGACTACATCTTTTTACAAGATTACATCAGCTGAAAGAAAAAGAAAAGTACAATGTCCTTCTCAAAGGACTCAAATCTGTCTCCTAAACTACGCCTGAAGAGGAAGTCGACAGCTTTATTCCGCTCCTTCCAAGGACCAGGTATTCTGTACTTCTGGGACCTGCACGAAGTAACAAAAAGTGTCAGAAAGAAAGAAGAAAATATCATGCAGATATATACAAGACTACAAAAAAAGAGAAGAACAAAGTTGTACCTGAAACAGAGGTCTCTCGAGGTGGCCCGTGAAAAAGTATCCCGCTCTTGAAGCCTGCACAGAGCAAAAAAAAAGTGTCAGAAAGCAGCTAAAGAAAGAAAAGAACAGTACAAACAAAGTAAAAACGTACCAAAACTGAAGTCTCCTGAAGCAGTAAACTGGCTGAAGCTTAGATCCCCCTCCTGTAAGCAGCCTGCACAAAATACAAAGCATTATTAGTACAAGTACAAATCAAAACTAGAAAAAAAAAAGAAAAGAAGAGGGGGGAAGAAAGCGTACCTGAACCCAAAAGTAACTGTGGAGAGTCTAAGACAGTAAAATCCCACCGACTAATGAATCTGCAAATATCAGATGATATAAAATTGCTAGAAGCAAAAGTGACAGTGGTGCAAAAGAAGAGCAAAAGATCTCTATTTGACTAAGAGCAAATGTATCAACTATACTGAAGATTACAAGTACATCTAAACAATCTACAAAGACACAAAGATGGACTCTGGGAGGTCTATAGAATGAATCTTAGTGTGACATCCAAACAAAATTTTGGAGAACCTCTAAATGAAAGTCTTGATGTGATATCCAAATGAGTTTTTTGGAGATCCACTAAATAGAAGCCCTTGTGTGATATCTAGAACAAATATCTAGAGATCCACATGGTCAAACAGCATACAACAAACGTGATTCGCTCTAGTCGCGTACCACATTTGTTGGGGGGCATTTGTTGACCTTCGTATAATACTCAAAGGAATAAAAGAGAGGAGAAATCAAAGTGAAAATCTAACGTGCAAACTTCATACCCGTCGGATCCGCGAATCTGGCTGAAATCGGCACCGTTCGCATCGCGTCTCCGTAAATCCGGCGCAAATCCTGCGATAATTCCTCGATTCCGCTCCTCACAACGCCTATAAATAAAGGCCGAAGGGCGCTTCGACTCGACACACTTCTCCCGTTCGCTATCCACGAGTGAAACCCCGTCGCTCTTCCTCCCTCCTCCGATTTCCTCTGAGCCGAAGCCAGCCCCAACCCACCTTGCCGTCTCCCTCTCTGATCTGTTGCGACCAAAACCCGATCCCGATCTCAGGGGGAGAGAGAGAGAGAGAGAGAGAGAGAGAGAGAGAGAGCTTTCACTATTACCTACCTGGTCGAACTCCCTATACCGAGCTTCACACCCTGCCGCCTCCATCTCC
>NW_021381274.1:0-839 GCF_001605985.2 Dendrobium catenatum | reverse complement strand
GAAAAGCTTATGCATGCAGGCTCCGGGCAACCCAGGCAGTCCGGCGGGAAGTTGCAGCGGGTAACCCTTTTTATGTCAATTTTCTTTATTCCGACAATTTTTTTTTTTCACTGGAAGTTGTACATGCGGAAATATTCCACTAGAAAAAATTTTGTTTTTTTTTTACAATAGATGTTTTTTATGCTTATTTTACTGTCGAAAAAATTTTGCGGGAAATCCTCCGAAAAACTTCCAAATAATTTTTCGTCAGAAAATCTGCTGGTAATACATGATTTTCATGTAGTGATTCCATAGTCGGGTTAGGTTCGGGATAGGTTAGCTAGTAGATTATCAAGTTCTATTAGAATCCAAACCAAACTTGAAGACCCGTTTTGACACTCCTACCATGCGGGATGGGAATCAGATTGATTCCAGGTTGATGACGGGTTTTTGGGTTGACTCAAACCTGACCTAAATTTGAAATCGAATCAAGATGTTAAACCCAAACCTGACCCATTTTTCAAACGGGTTGACCCTAACTAATAATTTTTTGGTCAGGTTTTCAAGTCGTGTCAAATATTGACACCCCTAATAATAATAGGAACAATGTCTCAAAAATATGTATTTTAGTAGTCAAACTAAATAAATAAGAAGTCTGGGCTTTATTGGTGTTTTTTTAGTATCATATCAGTATAAGTAAGTCGTTGGCTTAATAAATAGAGTTGTCACTTTTTATTTATCAGCATAAAAATCATCTCCTTATAACTCTCAATCAATTGCACATGAATTTGTAGAGGATAATAGCAAATCATAATATTTAATAGAAAGCACGTCGGCCCACCATTATGTACATGTTAATC
>NW_021381273.1:0-224 GCF_001605985.2 Dendrobium catenatum | reverse complement strand
AATTTGAATTAAGAGATTGAAAGAATTTGGAAAGAAGAGAATTATCACATGTGGCGCTTTGCGCATCTTTTTCAAAATTTTTTGGGCACATTTTTGTGCATCTTTTGATATTGGGCTAATTTTGTGCCTCTTTTTCATATTTGCGAACATTTGCGCATTCCTTTTGATTTTTGTACTCTTTGTACAATTTTCAAGAGTAATTGAGACCAATTCTTTCCAAAATC
>NW_021381272.1:0-442 GCF_001605985.2 Dendrobium catenatum | reverse complement strand
AGCCTGCGCTTCAACGTGGGCAGAGGGTAATGCCTCTTGGGCACGCCGTTTGGGAGCAGCTGGCAACTGTCGGCTGCATTAAAAAAAATTTAAAATTTTTTGTTTTAATTTTTGCACCACCTTAGGCGATTTGAACCAAACCGCCCGGAGGCAATTTTTTTTTCCTAGGAGTGAGAGGGAATTTTTTTTCATAACTCTCATAACTCCCCTCCTACTCCTATAAATACCCCCCTGGGTATGAAAATTCACACATTCTCCCTCTATTCTTACAATTGAGGCTTTCCCTTGGTCCTTCAAGGCCCCTCTCTTTGCAAGGAAGCATGGAGATCCTTCCTTTCTCCCTCTATTTTTACAATTGAGGCTTTCTCTTGGTCCTCTAAGGCCCCTCTCTTTGCAAGGAAGTCTGGAGATCCCCCCTTCTCCCTCTATTCTTATAATTGAG
>NW_021381271.1:0-240 GCF_001605985.2 Dendrobium catenatum | reverse complement strand
TCCGTTAAAACCTAGAAACCAGGAAAGCATCCAACCGAAAAAGAATCGGACAAACAGCCAGTCGAACTGGGAAAACGGAGAACTGACAGAATTTTAAAGAACCAGGTATTTCAAAAAAAAAAAATGTTTTGGGTGTTGGATTGAACTGTGAACAACTGAGATTTACTTGGCACAAAATAACCCTAATTGCAATTTATATTTCACTGTTTTCGCTTCTTTCGGCCTTTCGTTCTCCCTCGC
>NW_021381270.1:0-290 GCF_001605985.2 Dendrobium catenatum | reverse complement strand
GAGATAGGGTTTAGCTTTTCTAAATTGGTTAAAGGGAATAATATTGTTGATGTTTTCCCTCCTTCTGACTTTTGTTAGTGGTATGATTTTCTTCTCTAAACAAAAGTCTAAACTCAATTTAACCAATGGCTTTTTATTTAAGATCTTTTTCTTATCTTGCTACATTAATTTATCTTATGCATAATAGCCAAAGTTTTTAGATATCATTCAAGCTTTTGAAATCTTGCCATTGCATTTATCACATGATTTTAACTTTGTGTTGTGGATTGTTCTTTCCTATGTTAGAGAGA
>NW_021381269.1:0-1070 GCF_001605985.2 Dendrobium catenatum | reverse complement strand
TAGGTGTATCGTCCAGGACGATGCATAATAATTGATCATACCGACCGAAGTTAAAACATTTTAAATCACTTCCACGTATATCGTCCATGATGAACAGTGGATCAGCCAGGACGATTGTCCAATGATGGATCGTCCGGTGCCGAATTTAAAGATTTAAATGTGCTTACACGTGGATCGTCCAGGACGATCCAGTGTATCGGCCAGGGCGATGCACATAAATTGCATCAGCCAGAAGAAATATTCTATCGGCCAGGACTATCATCAAGATTGCAACAGAGTTCAATCATATCGTCTAGGACGATATAGGATCGTCTAGGACGATGAGTTACAGCAAGCACAGAAAAGTTCAGCAGATGGAGTTTGAAGATATTTTGTCCTATCGTCCAGGACGATAAAAATATCAGCCAGGACGATGTGACTAGACATTGAAACCAAAGAAAATATGGTGATGATCAAGGCCCTCAAAAATAAAACAAAAGAAAAACAATCAGAAAAACACAGTAAAAGAAAAGCAAAAACACAAAGAAAATTAAAAAAATAAATATTTTTGGATTTTAATTTTTCTAATTTTTTTTGTTTTATGGAGGCATCATATGAGAATTTTTTCAAAAAGTTAAACTTTTAGAATTCCACAAGATCAAGGAGTTTAGCTAATCCTAATCAGACAAAGGTAAGATATCTGATTTTGTAAACCCTAAATCAGACGTTTTTTATGGTATAAAATTTCTTTTGAAAAATAATAATGCATAACACAGAATAAACCTAATTGGGTAAAAAGAAGATTCAATCAAACTTATTTACAAAAACCATCTCATAAATAATAAAACAAAGTACTTCTCAATCATGAAATTTGAAATCAAGTCTTTGAATTCATCAAATAGTCAATGAGTTCTTTAAGTTTTAAAAGTTTCGAAAAAAGGGTATAGCTTGCTTTTAGTGGGCTCATTTTATGCCTCTTGAATCTTTGATTGGCTCTTTGGGCATCTCTTGATTTTTGATACATAATTGTGTATAATTTTCCTTTTTCAATTTGGTGTCATTGGCCTCTTTCCTTTTTAATTCTTGCAAGC
>NW_021381268.1:0-360 GCF_001605985.2 Dendrobium catenatum | reverse complement strand
ACCCATCTGCCTTCCAAAATTTACCCCAGAACTTATTTTGTTAAAACTCGCTCGCCGAACAAAAAGAAATCGCGCGGCGGGGAGGCCGGGCCCGAATTTTTGGAGTCCACAGATTTCTGGCGACTCCACTGGGGATTGGTTTCTCTTTCCCTCTATGGCTAGTCTTATAAATGCTATAGAAGCAGGAAAAATAATGGTATTATTGAGCTCTATACGATGAACATCAAGATGTGACATTTGATCCTTATGTCCAAAGATCCATCACTAAAAGGTCCCGATAGAGCTAAAAGCAACCATCTTTTATGATGGTAAAACAAGTAAAAAATCAAGATATGTACGGTGAGCATCAGGGTGTGACAC
>NW_021381267.1:0-2080 GCF_001605985.2 Dendrobium catenatum | reverse complement strand
AAATCCTTCAAGAAGAAGACCAAGTTAAAGAAGTCCAAAGAGATAAAAGACTGCAACTCAAGGGTTCTTGACAGTTTGGATGAATATTATCAAACTGTAAGGCGACCTATCAAGCTCAATGACTTCATGTCAGAATTTAAAATAGATGAAGTTGAAGAAGGGGATGAAAATTCCCTTCCTGCAGAAGTATGTCAAGCCATATCAGTGGCACCATATGCACCAATAAGAGAAGGATACATTGAAGAAGTTTCTTTTGGGTCTTGTCTGATGGTGACATCAATGGATTACAATTCGAATGACTTGTACTTTACAGAAGAAGATGAATCAGACCCTATAATAGCGTCACATATGGGACATGTAAATCTGGGTGATGACTCTGAATCAATAGATGCATCCCTAGACTTAATAATGGCTGACTCTAAAGCAAATGTGTTGTTAAATGAGTTAGAAGCAGAGGAGATCGCCCAAGTGCAATTAAGAAGCGGCAAGATACTGCCGTCTCCGCCGAAGAAAGGGGTCTCTAACAAAGACAGGGAGAAAGAGATAGTCATCAATGATGATATAATCTCTAGAGATCCTTAAAAAAAGAACACTTCAACTAAGGAGATAGATTATAACATCTTATCTCATATGAGAAAAATATCTGCACAACTCAGCATATACGATGCCTTAGTAATGTTTAAAGACCTTCGGGAGACTTTGATTCATGGTATCAAAGATCCCGAAAAATATGAGGCGTATTTTGCTAAACGTAATTTGATTGAAGTTCTACAAACTCGTAATGAGCCGTTCATTACCTTCTCCGAAGATGACATGATGCTTGAGACTGCAGACTATAATCGTCCTATATATGTTACTACATAGAGCAATAACTGATCATCAGTCAAATCCTGATCGATCACAGATCATCCATAAATCTGATAAGCTTAAAAGCACTTAGATCCCTCTGCCTTGATGTGGAACACCTCGGGCCAGATAAGCTGATGGTGCATGGTTTCAAAGAAAAAGAGTAGAAAACCGTTAGACCATTTATGCTCCCTCTTGTATTTGGAGAGCTCCACACATAAGCTAAATTTTATGTGATTGATGCGGATACTTCATTCAAGGCGCTACTAGGTCGTCCCTGGTTGCATAAATATGGTGCTGTCCCGTCAATATTACACTGGTGTATGAAATATCTCAGAGATGGAGAAGAATTCAAGATCTCTGGTGACATTCAGCCCTTCACAGTTCATGAAGCAACAATTTATGAAGATGCACGATACTTCAAACCAAAAAAGCAAAAATCTTCAAGCTCTCTCAATGCTAATGCACCAAACTCAAAGACTACGAAGCGACCTAAACGAGAAGGTGAAAAGCAGATGGGTAGAAAGAAGGCAACGCTGACTCTTTTCAAAGCACTGACCATTCCCAAAGAAAAGAAATACGTACCTCACCTTGGGAAAGACACAGATGAAGATGATATCACCCATACGAAATCCCGAAGAGTATGACAGTCTACTGACGAATGGAGTAGGGAGGTTGAATTTTCAAATGATGATTATGATTACGACTCTATCTACATGAATACGATGCAGGAGGTATTCTCTAGAAGAATAAGCAACCTGTCAATCTCAGATAGCATACTCGTGATCACGCGTATCCCCCTGCAACACTTCAAGGAAATCATTCCGTGCGAGGTGCGTAAGGTTGAAGAACTCACCATCATTTATCTGCCTCCCCCTAAAAATGGGACTACGCCAGGGAATGTACTATATTATGCTGGAATACGTGAAGAGAAGAATAATGACTGGTGTTGTATGCTCATCGATTCTGAAGAGTTGCTACCTACGAGGCTACATAGGTTTAATACTAAATGTATTCAAAAAATGCTACTAAAGCAAATCAATATTCATACCACCAAACGACAACTTCGTACAAGCTTGGGCCTTTGATATGGAAGGAATCCACATCCATTATGACAAAAGGATATAGCTGCATATAAGGGTATCAGATTCATCAAGCAAAAATTCCTCCGAAAAGAGACTTGCCGGGCAATCACATGCATGGAAATTGAATCCGAGGATGATGGTGCTGAAGA
>NW_021381266.1:0-360 GCF_001605985.2 Dendrobium catenatum | reverse complement strand
CCCCCCCCCCCCCCTCTTGGTTAGTATTGGGACAATTACGTAGGTTTGACAACCAATACGAATTTTTACATGAGAGAGGTTTCTACACATGATTGATCGGTGATCTTGCACCGTCTTCCTCCAAGGTCAGTGTCTTTACATGAGGGAAATTCTAAGAAGTATCTCTTTATGGGAAGGATCCAATTGCTCTACCATATTAGAAAGATGAAAGGGAATTGGCTACTACATCGTATCTGGAAGGTGAAAGGGATTCAACTACTCCATTGCACAAGGAGGGTGAAAGCGATTCAGTTACTCCATCACACCTAGAAGGTAGAAGTGATTTGTAAGGGCTTTTCTGCCTTATTGTGGGGGTAAAAG
>NW_021381265.1:0-402 GCF_001605985.2 Dendrobium catenatum | reverse complement strand
AAAAACTCTAAAGTCTCAATCGCTAGATTATGTGGACAAGGTTGTGATGGAGCTAGTAACATGTGTGATGAGTTTAACGGGCTAAAAGCTTTGATCATGAAAGATAAATGCCTAGTTTTTTACATAAATTGTTTCACACATCAGCTACAACTAACACTAGTTGTTGTGGTTAAAAATTATATCCAAGTTGCTTCACTTTTCAATATAGTTTCTAATTTGATAAAATATTATTGGAAGTTTATGCAAGATGAGAGAAATATTATTGGAAGTTTATGCTTCACTTTTCAACGTACTAGAGATACATGTTAGAGTTCGCATTATGGATATTTTATAAGTGATACGTCGTCCAAAAAATTATCTTAATACGGCGCGAATCTCGATGCAAAATCAAGTTGGAAACTT
>NW_021381264.1:0-287 GCF_001605985.2 Dendrobium catenatum | reverse complement strand
TCAACCCATCACCCACCGCTCCTTCAGTACCACTGACGCTTTCCACTAAAGCAACTTCACTTCATATTAAAAAACTTTCTCCAACCAAAATTCAGTTTCATCGTGATAAAGGACTTTGTTTTAATTGTGATGTTAAATTTGGCCCTCAACACTGTTGCCCAAATAAATTTAATAGATGATGACAATTTGGATGATCTGTTTCTCCTACTCCAGATCTAATACACCTAAAATATCTCCTGAAATTACTTTAAATTTTTTAGCCAAACAATTTAACCCATGTTCTTTTC
>NW_021381263.1:0-248 GCF_001605985.2 Dendrobium catenatum | reverse complement strand
TTGGTTCAAAACATCTATTCGGACCCTTAAAGGGCCTCTTGGGTCAAAACTGTTGACTTGGTCAACTAGGTTGACCCAGGGGTTGGGAATGGGTCCAACAGATTTAAAATGACATTTGAAATTTGTTGTAGGTGGTTGCATTCAATTCGGAGTTCATTTGGTTGAAAATCAATATTTGAACCTCATAGGGGTATTTTGGTCATTTTGACCCCTGGTCAACTGGGGGTCAAAGTTGGTCCAGAAAAATA
>NW_021381262.1:0-203 GCF_001605985.2 Dendrobium catenatum | reverse complement strand
CTACTTTTCAAAACAACTTTCTAGTATAAAATTTTTAATTTTTTACTAGAAAGCTGTTTTACGAAGCAGTAATAAAACCGTCCCAAACAAAGCCAAATATTTCATTTGGGACTGTTTTATTTTTTTAGTATAAAAATGTTTAAATTAAAAAATTTTATGCTATAAAGTTGATTTATTAAACAATAAGATAGTTGTCACAAATT
>NW_021381261.1:0-602 GCF_001605985.2 Dendrobium catenatum | reverse complement strand
AATTTTTTTTTTTTTTTTTTTTTTTGGTGATCTCTTGCCTTATTTTCTTTCATATACATAGTTTAGTATTGCCTTTACTAATGTGATTGATTTAGTTAAAATTGTTACAACTACATTTTTTATTGTGGTGCGATTCTTTGTCGGTCTTTTCATAAGTTAAAATTGCTACAACTATCTCAACTTTGGTTGAAGTAGACTGACAATAATGAAGGGGTTTTTCCTTATTGTAACATCTATGATGTACTCCACACAAGAAACAAGAGGCCTCTTTCAAGAAGTACAATTTAACTTCCTCTGCGAATGTTGTTCTATCATCATTCCTCTAATCATGAATTGAAGATTCTACTATATTATTTGTGTACTTACAAAAAGTGGCTTTTACCCACTTACATGTCAATGCTAAGGTTTTTTAGGTATGAATATACTCCTAGACTAATGCTAAAGATTTCTTCTTACTTGACATTGAAGTCATGTATAATATAATAATTTGTGGCAGTCCAGACCAACTTTTGCAATTAGTTTCTATCATCACTACAAAAAAGTTTCTTAATGTTCTTCCAAAGGAGTCTCATGCACACCCTAAGATCGACATTTGGAAACAC
>NW_021381260.1:0-235 GCF_001605985.2 Dendrobium catenatum | reverse complement strand
TCATTAGGAATCCACCTAAGTGAAATCCTATAGGAGTCGTCTATTCTAGGCTACGAAAATCTTGGTGCTAGAATTGAATCCGGGAGAAATTGACCTTGAAAAAGAGGTCAACAGGCCTCAGAGGGTGCAAAGGAGGTAAAGGTGCCACTTATAAAGAGGATTAATATAGAGGTGGTAGTCCAAGCTCACCCTATATTCCTTGCTAAGAAGCCACGAGTAGTAGCAAAGAAATCTC
>NW_021381259.1:0-289 GCF_001605985.2 Dendrobium catenatum | reverse complement strand
TTTTTATACTTATGAAGAAGTTGTACCGAGATTTCTGTATTAATACGTATAACTCGGTATTGATAATTTTTTAGTATCTTTACGTCACTTACGTCTTCTATATAACTAGATTTTAATTTCTATTACTTGAAATTGATTTTTGTACCGATATTATACTTATGAAGAACTTGTACCGAGATTTTTGAGAACTCGGTATATCTCGGTATTCATACTTATAACTCGGTATTAATAAGTTTTTGTTATCTTTACGTGACTTATGTCTTATATATCCCTAGACTTTAAATACCAT
>NW_021381258.1:0-342 GCF_001605985.2 Dendrobium catenatum | reverse complement strand
TGGATCAAGATAAAATGATAAAATTTGAGGGTATTTTTAAAGTAAAAATTTTGTGCTCCGTAGATAAAAAAAACCTTGCTCCACCAAGATAGATTACCTTGCTAAATTATTAAATGGTAAAGCTATATGCAGAAATCATATCCGCGTGTCCTCTTGTTATATGTTTACAAAATATTCTTAGTGTCAAAGTAAAAAAAAAATTAAATAAGTTGTACACATTCTTTAATCATGTTATATGATCATTAAAAATTTCTATCCATAATGCGAGGCATTATTGGTATAAGTGTGCAATGGAGCATTACTTGCAAGTGCATAAAATTATCATGAAAGCAACATTGACTT
>NW_021381257.1:0-310 GCF_001605985.2 Dendrobium catenatum | reverse complement strand
TTTGATCTTTCACTGGTCCTAGCTCTTATAGTTCTTTAAACAGCTTGGGTTTAGAATCAGAAGACAATAAATCCAACGAAGAACATTTTTTATTCTTTAATAAAACAGGTTTTTTGAATTTCAAACTGATTGTAGAAGAAGGAGATATGGAATTAGAAAAGCCATCTCTTAATTTATCTTTATTAGCAGATATTCCATAAATATTTTCATCCTTAGCAGGGGTCAAAACAGAAACCTGCTCCTTCTGAAACTTCTCTATAACAGCCTCCATCATTTGTGGGATTTGAAAATTCAAATTCTCAGCAATCAT
>NW_021381256.1:0-279 GCF_001605985.2 Dendrobium catenatum | reverse complement strand
CCTTAGTGGCATCAAATCCTTGAAATATGAATCAATATGATATGATCAATAGGGTACAAATCCCTCTGTTAGCTAAAGTGGATTCAAATTTATCCCCTTAGGCAAACATTCACCCCAGGTCTACAAGTTACCCTTGGACGAAGCAACCCATGGCATTCGACAAGGATCCTTCTGTCAGGTTGAGTCAACTACCTCCTCTGACTAAGTATACCACGGACCACGATGGCCCGTGATGAAGGAATCATGGGATCTTGATCGAGCCCATCATTCATTCCCCCA
>NW_021381255.1:0-2269 GCF_001605985.2 Dendrobium catenatum | reverse complement strand
TATTTTTAATTGAAGAAAATGAAGTTTAAATTTTAAAGTAGTATTTAAATAAAGTTTGACATAAAGGTTTGATTGTATTAAAAAAAATATAAAAGGTATGCTTGCCTTAGATTTGAAACCTTAATGTTGTATTTCCTTAGAAGCCTAAAGAGTAAACTAGAACAATGAAGATTATTTTTTATTATATTGCTCAATCTTCCTAATTATGAAGCTAAGAAGCTTAGCACATTCTTGATCTCACTCTCAAAATGATATGAAATCCCAAGCTGGCATAATGCATCCATAATCTCAAGTAGCTCAACAGTATCGTTTTGCTTGTCATAATCAATCAAATGCCTTATTTCCTTCTTTAAATTCTCCCATAAATCAACCTATGTTGCATCCCGTGATATATAAATAACAAACACATCTAAGAAGAAAAGAAATCAAAGATATGGTACTATTTATAGGCATACAAATGTAATTGGTGGGCTTGACTTTTGAGATTTGGTACTTACAAGCAACCATCATTTCTTTTTAGTTGCTTAGGAAGAAACAAAATATTGTGATGAATTTTTGGTAAGTAAGGTCACCAACCCAACATGTATCAAAGTAAGCAATAAGTAAAGCAGGGGATGTATTCAACTAATGAAGGAAGTAATTAATGAAGGGTACTTTGTAAATAATAAAGGATGTGAAAAAACCCTAACATACTAGATAAAGCAAAGTACATCAATGAACTAACTCATATAGTGTATTGTATGAGTAATACTAGGATGAGTAATTATAAGATAAACCAATCCCAAAACTAGTTTATAATATAAAGAAAGATTAGGCAAGGGCATCTCGTCAATAAAGTTAAAATTTCTAAAGAAGTGAGAGAAATTTTCAGTTAGAGAAGCAAACACAATGGAGAAGATTAGAGGGTACTTTGATTATAAATTGTGATGGCCAGTAGACTAAGGAGATAATGAGGCACAAAATCATGTATGTTGAATATTTCAACTTAATGAAATTTTGAAGATCGCTTTTAAGGGCTAAGATTTCATCATTATACTTACTAGCATTGATCTTATCAATCATAAAATGGATACAAAAAATGATGCTTGTAATATTGGAGTGACAAAAAAAGACTTAGATCATGATAAATAAAGGAATAGCTACATTATTTAGTAGTATTAATGAATTTTGTAGGCCAAAGAGATATCCTCAAAGATGATAGATCTTGCATAATGAAACATCATGATCAAATGGTAAGCACATATAAGCCTCTATTTTAACATTGCTATCAATGAAATCATTTTTTTACATCCATTGTAAAAGTGGAAGTGAAAAATAGCAATAATAAATATAGGCATTCAAATAAACATAAAATGATTAAGGAAACCAAATATCAAAAGTAAATGTCACACTCATGTTCCTAGTATAATTTCATGTAAATCATCAGTATCTTAGATAATATAGTGACCTTTATGAAAAGAGTATAAAAAATGACAGATAAAAAAAATGATATTATATATATTAGGAGACAAGTAATGATCTATAAGCAAATGTGTTATTTTCCAATATATGAAATAACAAAAGATTTTAATTTATCATGATATAGGATAACAACAAAGATAATTGTAATGTTTGTATTTAATTCCCTCCTAGTTTTAAAGAAGACCAAATAAAACCCAATAACAAAATCCGGAACATAAAGTAGTTAGTGGTCTTTCCATAAAGACATTCATAATAAGATTGATGGGTACTAATAACTAAGGGAGTCACTAAAGGAATATATAAATAATGATGAAACTTTTGTTTAATTTCCATATGACATTATTTGAATTCTATAAGTTATTATAATTTCAACAACAATTATAAGCAGTGGAATTCTAATGAGTTACTATTCATCATAATTACTTACAATGGATAATTTTCTCAAAATTTATTTACTTTTGGTACATATTATTTCTTTTTAATAGACTAGTTTCTTGAATAAATTCTCCAACATTGCAACTTTCCTTCATTTCCTCTTTGTTTAATATTTCTTTGAGCTACTCAATCTGAATGATGACCCTTGCTCTCTATCATTGACAACTATTTGCTCTCTTACATTTTTTTCTTATTTAAACTCAAGTTCTTTAATTATCTCACTAATTTTTTTCTAAAATGAATATTCTCTTTCCTCAAAGCTTCCAAGGTCATTGTTATTCTCTTCTTATTTCACATAAATTTTATACTTCAATGATAATTTCTCTTCTTCTCCATATTTTCTTTGTTCCAAATTAAATATTTAGGTATAAAG
>NW_021381254.1:0-839 GCF_001605985.2 Dendrobium catenatum | reverse complement strand
CCGAACACAAAGGGAACATTAATGGCAAATTCAATAACCAGGACAACCAATATTAATCATTGATAGGTGAAAACAAGTCTTATACATGATATGGAACTACAAGAATTCAAGTGAGAAGAGCATGTCCATTGGAAAAGTGATAGACAGAGTTTCTGATAATACTTATGATATCAAACAGGATAAGTTCATTTAAAATGGATATTGGAGACCATTACCAGAAACATAAAATAGGCAGCAAGAAGTTTAATTGCAGGAGTAGCTATTTGAGAAAAAAAAAATTTATAGTTGCAATTATAAATTTAAACTATTAACATTCACTATTTCATAAGAATTAGTATCCTTAGTTCCTTGATCCTAAGTTAAAAAATAAAGTTGGGAATAAAGAACTATAGATCATCAGTTCACGGCCAACCTTCACAAAGAATGAGCACAAACATCATAAGATTCAAAAGAATCCAAAAAAAAAAAACCGAGCTATGAGAATGTCATATTGAAATATTAATTATAGTTTAAAAGACAACCTTTAAATGGGGGAAGGAGGTTACAATTTCACTTGTTTATGCTATTTTCGAACTTTAAAAAGTTCTTTTTCATAAAATTGCCCAAACAGAACAAAAAATTATTATAAGGATATTTCACTTTGCTCATACCTTACAAATAGCATCAATTTCATCAAATATGATGACATGCAAGTCACTCTGATCACCTGAACGCAAATCAAAAGAGAAGAACCATAACATAAAAGACAGTATTATTGCCATCAAATTCATTTATGGTATTAAAAAGTTGGTTCTTTACCTCGTGCCCTTTGGTCCTGTTCTGCATCAGCAAATAAATCC
>NW_021381253.1:0-230 GCF_001605985.2 Dendrobium catenatum | reverse complement strand
GAAATATAGCTTTAACAATTAATTTCATTTAAAATGCAAGGGAATTTAATTGTATACTACAAATATTTTTAGTAGAAAAATTTTATATTTATTTTTATAACACGAAAATCTTTAAATGATATCATACATGAAAAGATTATTTTATTTTAGATAAATTAATGAAGCATGCTTTTTATTTTATTTAAAATATCAGAGTGTTATATAAGTAAATATAAATATTTAAATATTCG
>NW_021381252.1:0-278 GCF_001605985.2 Dendrobium catenatum | reverse complement strand
AAAATACAAATAGCACTAGTATTATCACAATAAATTTGAATAATGCCTATAGTTAATCCTAAATCAATCAACTGTTATTTTAACCAAAGTAGTTGTGCCATACAACTTCCTAATGCAATGTATTCTGCTTTTGCAGTAGATAGGGCTACTGAATTTTGTTTTCTACTGGGCCAAGAAACTAATGAATTTCCAATGAATTGATATGTTCCAGAAGTGCTTTTCCTATCCACTCTACAGCCTACAAATTCAGAATCTGAATAACCAACAATTTCAAATGA
>NW_021381251.1:0-212 GCF_001605985.2 Dendrobium catenatum | reverse complement strand
GCTTGCTCTCTCTTACTCTCTCTTGTTCTTTCTCTAGCTTGCTCTTTCTCTAGCTTGCTCTCACTTCCTCTCTCTCTTACTCTCTATCTCTCACTATCTTTCTCTTGCACTCCCTTGCTCTCTCTCTCTCTATCTCTCTCTCCATTTTCTTCTCTCTCTTCTTCTCTCCCTTGCCCTCTCTTGCACTTCCTTGCTCTTTCTTGCTCTCTCTC
>NW_021381250.1:0-354 GCF_001605985.2 Dendrobium catenatum | reverse complement strand
AGGTAACCATGCTCTGATACCAAACTGATGTAAAACGTAAATGTCATTTACTAAGATTAATTAAATCCCAAATCAATTTGGGGAGAGAGAATGCAAATCTGAAATTAAATTTCAGATTAAGTGGAATTGGCGGCATGATTTTGAATTTAAATTCAAATTTAATGGGGAGAATTAAATTGGATGAGAATGAATTGTGGGAGGTAATTAGGGAGGCTTAATGAGGGGGGCTATTAATGAGATAGGAAAGAGATTATGCCCAATGAGGGGGTTGGCCACATAGAGAGAGTGAGGAGATTATTTGTCATAAGTAGAGTGGGGCCCACATTACTAATCAAAGATTTAATAAAATTCAGA
>NW_021381249.1:0-279 GCF_001605985.2 Dendrobium catenatum | reverse complement strand
TCTACGAATACTTTCAAAATACCCCCGCACAAGTGCATCATAGTTTGTATACACAAAGGTACACTAAAAGGGGTAAAAACAGTCATACAACCCGCATGGGCCCCGGCGAGCTTGTTATAGAAATACACGTGACGTCTAGGGATGCTGCGCGGGTTATTAAATTTGAACTCGATCCTCCTAAGAAGATAAAAGGAGTGGACAGGGTTTAATTATAAAATTCCCCCAAATACCCGCAAGGGCGCTGGCGAGCGTGTTATTGGTACACACGTGACGTCTAGG
>NW_021381248.1:0-325 GCF_001605985.2 Dendrobium catenatum | reverse complement strand
CGTTTTATCGTCGAAATTTATTCAATCTGAAATCTGCAGAAATCTTTCAGATATTCCGAAAAATTAACAATTTTCTGTTCAAAAATTTCACGGTAATGCGTGATTTTCCTGTAGTGTATATCTCGATGTACAATTTCGTCATTTGCCAGTAATGTTCCTCACTTTGTAGGCAACATCAATGCTTGCACCTTTTTTGTGTAGTTCCGTCCCTGAATTTACTTTTAATCCATTCATGCTAGTTGGTGCATGTGACCCACATGAAGAAGACTTCATCAATGAGAAATCCTATTAAAGTTTTCAAATATTACTTCCCAACAACAAATTT
>NW_021381247.1:0-329 GCF_001605985.2 Dendrobium catenatum | reverse complement strand
GAAGAGAAAAATAAAATTAGCCATGAAATCCACTCCATGATGAAGTAGAAGAGGGAGGAAGGAAAAGCTCTAGAATTGCCTTCTTTCCCTAGTTTTCATGTATTTAGTTTCTTGTATATTAGTTTATTTGATTGATCATTGGGAAAGTTGTTGAGATTATTTTGATTGAAATCTTGGTTAAAATATTAAATTAAAAAAAATTAATATTTTTTAGAAGATTGAAAAATAAAAATATTTATTTCTCATTTTTTGAATTTTTTTTAAGTTTCTATACATTTCTCTAATTTAATTATCAGTAATAATAGTTTTAAATACAATTTCACACCCCC
>NW_021381246.1:0-224 GCF_001605985.2 Dendrobium catenatum | reverse complement strand
AGGTTGGTGCTTCGTGGGTTCAACGAGAAGGGCGAGAGGGCTTTAGGTTCAATCACTTTACTCCTAGAAATAGGAGGGTTAAAAACTGAAGCTAAATTCCACATAATTGATTCTACTACATCCTTTAACGCACTTCTAAGTAGACATTGGATTCACGAATATAGAATGGTTCCATCTACCCTGCACAAATGCATTAAGTATCAACGAGACGGCATTGAACATGT
>NW_021381245.1:0-257 GCF_001605985.2 Dendrobium catenatum | reverse complement strand
CTCACATGTAATTGAATTATTATTTTGCAAATCATGATATTATTTTAAGTGCAGTTTTGATTTGGTATCATCTTAATCCAAACATGAGTTCACTTCAAGTCCTTTGCAAGAGTTCAAGTAGTCCATATCTTGTTTTGAGTTCAATATAAAAGTTCAAGTCATGTTCGAGTGTAGTCCTCTGCTGTTCTTCTGTGTTCAATCAAGTCCAGGTCCCAAATTATTCTTCTCATCTGATTTTTAAATCAAATGTAATTTGA
>NW_021381244.1:0-264 GCF_001605985.2 Dendrobium catenatum | reverse complement strand
AATTTTTGTGATGCCGTATCAGTTGCCCCCCTATTTTCAGACGTCAAAGCTCTAGAAGTCCGAAAATACTTGTTCCAAACTTTTACATTGGTCGAATCGCAAAAAATTGCGCTCCAAAAATTAACAATTTGCTCGAACTTGATCATAGAGGCCCCGTTGAGCTCCAGAAGTGTCAAAATTGAGTCTAGAACGTCGAAAAACGTGTCTGGGGGCCCTAAAAATGTCGAATTTGGACTTGTTGGGGCGAAAATCGAACTAGGCAGT
>NW_021381243.1:0-295 GCF_001605985.2 Dendrobium catenatum | reverse complement strand
TGGCTTGCTAATGCAAAGGTTCTCATTTTTCTTCTCTGCCCTTTTGTGATTGTTTTCTCATTTGGTTTTGGTGGAGAAATTTCACTCTTTTGAAGGGAAATTAGGGCAAACCCTAATTTGTGAAACCTAAGACGTATCAGAAACTTGTTTATTAATTTTTTTTTACACATATATCAAGAGATAGAAGTTAGTTCATGGTGGATTTGAAAATATAACTCACAATATTCATGAACTGTTGGATACAAAGGAAAGAAAATATAGAGAAATTAAAGAAGATAAAATTGTATGCAAATTA
>NW_021381242.1:0-797 GCF_001605985.2 Dendrobium catenatum | reverse complement strand
GTGAACCCCTCCTTATTCCGGTTCGTTGTCCGGTCCGATTTTCAAAACCTTGGATACAATAGTTCTGGATATTTAAGTTATTTTCTGAAAAATTTTCACCAATTAAATTGATAAAAATGAGATTTTTTATAAATTAGAAAATAATTCTGATATCTAAAATAAGGTTATTGTACAATTAAATCTTCAAAACAATGTTCTGAACAAGCTATGACAATCTAGTAATATTATGAAATTATGAAAAATCGGCTCAGTAGATGGTTCTATTTGTGTATTGTTAACGCATTTTGTGAACTTCTAAAACTAGTTTATTTATATTTATTTTACTGTAATGCAATGAATTATAAATTTATATGCTTTAATGGTGTGGTTCTAAGGAGATCTGGTGTGTGGTGGAAGTTCTGTTTTGTTGTTATGCACACAATGAGTCATAAAGACTTGAAATTCTGAATATATAATATGTGATATATGTTGGGAGTAATAAGGGTATGTTTTCTTATATGTCAGCACGGGAGTCATAAGGGCATGTTTCTAATGAGAGATAGAAGGGCCTAAGGAAAAATATATTATTTTCTGCTATAAAATATAACATGCTTATATATTTACTTTCAATTCACAATTTATTTTAATTTAGTTCTCTGCAACAATGTTTAAAATTGCGTATTCGGGTATCGAGGCGTTTTTCATTCGTGAGCCTCAAGGCGTTTTGAGGCGTAAGCCTCAAGGCGTTTTGAGGCGTAAGCCTCAAAATCAAAAGATTGCCTAAACATAAAATGATAAATTTTTTATATACTAATGAG
>NW_021381241.1:0-271 GCF_001605985.2 Dendrobium catenatum | reverse complement strand
AAGGTAGGGAATACCTAACCTTGGGTCTAAGGAAGGGGATCACCCAACCTTAGGTCTACAGGATGCTGATAGAAGACTTACTCCTAGTAGACAAGGAAATTGGAGAAACCAAGGTAGGGAATACCTAACCTTGGGTCTAAGGAAGGGCATCACCCAACCTTAGGCCTACAGGATGCTGATAGAAGACTTACTCCTAATAGGCAGATTAACTGGAAACCAAAGTAGGGAAAACCTAACTTTGGGTCTATGGAAGGGCATCACCCAACCTTAG
>NW_021381240.1:0-263 GCF_001605985.2 Dendrobium catenatum | reverse complement strand
TCACTTTTAATGGCCACGCAGTCGTTGTCCTCGATTATGACGTTGGAGCATGAGTCTGTGACATCAAAGTTTGAATTTTTATGAAGAGTTTTGGGAAAAAAGTTTTGTTGCTTTATAATTTTACCTGGATTGATGCGTCCGTGTTGGGAGAGTCTACAGGAGCCAATATAGTAATATTAGCTATGACAACATTTTTGCAAATTAAAATAATTATTTTCAATTTTTATTATATATTTATAAATAATTATGTTATTATTATAATA
>NW_021381239.1:0-310 GCF_001605985.2 Dendrobium catenatum | reverse complement strand
TCAAGATTATCGTTTTCCATTAAGCACAAGTTTGTTGTCTCATCTTCTAGTTCCATCTCCGATGAAAATGATGTAGAATCTACCCAAAACACCTTTTAAAGTCTCTTTCTATCTTTTCTAAACTTGGATTTCTCCTCACTCTTTTCCTTACTTGTGTGCATTTTAAGTGTAGGGCAATCAGCTCTCATGTGTCCGGACTTCCTGCATTCATAATAAATCACATCAGACGATCCTTTAGAATATTTGTTATCCTTACATTTTCTCTAATTTTGATGATGCTTTTGCTTATTCCTTAGAAAGCTTTTGAATT
>NW_021381238.1:0-262 GCF_001605985.2 Dendrobium catenatum | reverse complement strand
TACAGGTCAAGTCTATCTTCAACCAATGTTCAACCAGATTATACGTGTTTTCCAGTATCAATAATCAATCAATAATCAGTTCAATAATCAATCTTAAAGCAATCTATAATAATCATATCAATAATCATAAGCATATCAATCTAATCTATCAATTCCAAGCAAATCAGAAAATCTACGAAAATCGGGCAGCGGAACGGCAGTCTATCAAATTTACACAAAAATCCTGCAAAAAACACAAATTCCAAATTTCACCAAATTACAG
>NW_021381237.1:0-271 GCF_001605985.2 Dendrobium catenatum | reverse complement strand
AGGTCCAATTTGCTTAGATTGTTCAGACGGTTTATTTACTGCTACTCCTTTTCCTTTTTCTTGATTTTGACTTTCAACAGTTATAACTTTTACATTCGAGGTTCCCGCAGAAGTTTGAGTTTTGGTTCCACTCGTTTGCCTTCGTTTATATGTTTCAGTGATTTTATTAGTTCCCCGCAAATGTTGCTTTTCAATCATACGATAAGCTTCATTTAATTTAACAACATGATATAAGTTGAGTTGATCTTGGAATATTGTTCGAGCATGATCA
>NW_021381236.1:0-300 GCF_001605985.2 Dendrobium catenatum | reverse complement strand
GAGTCAAAATAATGAGTTTACTTCTTTTAACTATTTTTAGAGAAGTCAACCACAACTTACAGAAGAATTAAAAAAAAAAGGAGGTAGATTTTTCATTTTCATCATTTTTTTAAATGATGGCGATGTGTGTGTTGATCAGAGAAACACTATAAAAAGAAAAAGTAAAGACAAAAATAAAAAAAATTAACAAAAAAGAAAAAAAATAAAAATTAGAATGAAAAAGAATAAATTAAAAAAAACATAGAAAATACACAAAAATGAACAAAACATGCAAACACAGAAAAATAAAGCACACAAATA
>NW_021381235.1:0-209 GCF_001605985.2 Dendrobium catenatum | reverse complement strand
AAGTAATTAAGAAAAGTATAATTAAAATTAATTTTGATTAAACCACCTTATCACTCTCTCCTTCCTCTCTCTAGTTCGACACATAGACGGGATTTGGCCGAAGAAGAGCGCATAAATGGAGAAAGCCATCTTCACGGCCAACAAGCTCATGTTCTTGCTTCTGATCAAAATGTCTTAACCCCCGATCCGACTGGAAAGGGAGGTCCGTC
>NW_021381234.1:0-245 GCF_001605985.2 Dendrobium catenatum | reverse complement strand
CTAACATTTGAGAATTTTTGCAGGATTGCTCTCACACAAGACCTCGTGGGAGAATATGGTACCTGGACAGCAGATGTTCAAAGCATATGAATGGAGATACTGCTCAATTCATATCGTTGGAAGCCAGGAATGGAGGTGAGGTTACACTTGGAGATAATACCACAAAGAAAGTGGTTGGATCAGGTATGATTGGAAATTTCAAAAACTTATTCATAGATAATGTGTTATTAGTTGAAGGCTTAAAA
>NW_021381233.1:0-238 GCF_001605985.2 Dendrobium catenatum | reverse complement strand
GCCGACAAATTTATACCACCTGGTTCCATTGATTAGCCTCCATGTTCATGATGAAACCTTGATTATGTGTTCGCATAATCAAGGCTTTATAATTATTAATTCATTTGTTTTCTCATAATTACTATCTAGATGACGGGTGAGCATAAGAACGTGTAGTAGAGAAATTTCAAAGTTATCGCTAGGGGAACCAACAGGTCTTACGGAAGTCCAATCTTGTAATTTTTGGCTCTGCCTATAA
>NW_021381232.1:0-307 GCF_001605985.2 Dendrobium catenatum | reverse complement strand
AAAATTCTCAAATTATGCCTTAATTGATCAAGAAATCGAGGGAGTAATTAAGGATGATTGATACGATCATATCGTCCTGGATGATTGAAGGTCAACCAGGACGATCCATTCAAAAACCTTAAGTTAATTCAGGACGATAAATATCAGTCAGCTCAAAAACAGGGCGATGCTCAGGACGTTTTTCCCGCAGTTTGAACTGATCAGCCAGGACGATAGTAAGATCGCCCTGGATGATCAAGCAATTTTTCAATCGTCCAGTAGTGCATCGTAGGCGATGCTCTGGCCGATCTTCTGAGATTTGTACTGA
>NW_021381231.1:0-329 GCF_001605985.2 Dendrobium catenatum | reverse complement strand
TTCCATTCTCGTCGTTTGTGGCGGACCGGGGAACCACCTATACGCGCTCTCATAGCACGGTAGGAGGGAGCCCGTTGCGACACCTACGACGAGACGGGTAATCACCTAAAACTCATATTTCCCATTTTTTGCGTTTCCGACGGACCGGAGAGCCACCTATACACGCTCTCGTAGCACGATAGGAGGGAGACCGGTGCGACGCATACGGCGAAATGTGTAAGCCTTATACACGCTCGAGTAGCGTGGTGGGGAGATTCACTTGTGCTCGTCGTACGGTTACTTTTGAAGACCTCATACACGCTCGCGTAGCGTGGTGGGATGAAAGATGT
>NW_021381230.1:0-239 GCF_001605985.2 Dendrobium catenatum | reverse complement strand
TTGTGTGAATCTTGTGTACATGTCAGAAATAGACTCACTTGGTTTCATGCGAAATAATTCATAGTCATGTAACAAGATATTGAGTCTTGATTGCTTAACCTCATTAGTCCCTTCATAAGTTATACAAAGTTTATTCCATATGTCCTTTCCACTTTTGCAAGTGGAAACCCACATGTAGTCTTCAGATTTTAAAGCACAAAATAAGCTATTTAAACATTTGGCATTTAGTTGTGCTAAGT
>NW_021381229.1:0-331 GCF_001605985.2 Dendrobium catenatum | reverse complement strand
CGTCCTGTCGACTGAATTTGGGAGGAGGTAGACTAATTGTTCTTCTTATAAAAAGATTAAGGTTTCATTTGAGATGACTTTTTTATTGTTTTCAAATGTAATTTGTTAGTACAAAATTGTTTTGAAATTAATAAAAAAATACTAGCTAAAAGTTGCCCCAAACAAAACATATATAAAATATATGAATAAAATAAGAGGAGATTTTTTACCTGAAATATGAAAAGGTAAAAGTTATCAGAATTTATGCGATTGAATTAATTCTAATAGTCTAAGTTAATGATTGTGATTTATATTTATTTTCATAATTACAAACTTATTTATAGTATATTTG
>NW_021381228.1:0-263 GCF_001605985.2 Dendrobium catenatum | reverse complement strand
GCTCAAAGCCTATAAAACCCGATCCTCTGTCGACAGCATGACAGAGTTGACAAGGTACGAACCAACAAACAAATATGTGGTCGTGGCGACCAGAATATTTGTTTTAGGTCCTTAAAGCCTAAAATTAAGAGAATTCACACTCAAAGGCATAAAGCCTACGAAACCCGATCCTCTATCGACAGCCCGATAGAGTTGACAAGGTTCAATCTATAAAAAGAAATGACCACCAAACACCCCGATGATGGCCGTGTTGAATACAGATC
>NW_021381227.1:0-627 GCF_001605985.2 Dendrobium catenatum | reverse complement strand
CTTAGTGCCGGCCGAACGTAGCTCTACGTACGTTCACTAGACCAAATAAAAGCTCGTTGCAGAGACAAGGTTGCTCAAGTGTATGAGTGGCTTTACACTTAGAGACAGAATGCAAAACTAGTATATGCGTGTGAAGATTAGATTAGCTCTAGTGGTAGATAAGATTAGAGAAAGTCACCTTCGATGGTTTGATCACATAAAATATCGGCCTTCCGATGAGCCTTAACAACCTTAACAAGACACAATGAAGAAAAAGAGTTCATATATCCTATCCTACGTAACGAGATGAAGGCTTGATGTTGTTGTTGTTTATTGTATCGCTTTCCTAACTGCTTATGAATTTTAGTAAAGTTTCAACCAAAACCCATAATTTTTTTATTATAACTCATGAATTTTGTATTAAACTTCACTAAAATATATATATTAAAAAAAAAATCAGTCAAAACCAAAAAATAGTAGTTAATATGGGATCTATTTCAACCTAATCATATTTAAAACCATGAAAACCAAACCAAAACTTGAAACCATGGTTTCAACATGTTCTTCACAAGTTGTAAGAAAAAAACATACGAATATCATTCATAGTTAAAATCAACGAATAATTGGCTGTGAAAAAAAAAAAAAAAA
>NW_021381226.1:0-381 GCF_001605985.2 Dendrobium catenatum | reverse complement strand
TCAAAATTCTGGTGAAGTAAATCCCAATGTCAAACAAACTGACCTTCCCGAGTCGACTACTCAAGAAGATGTCGAATATGAAGCCTTATCAGAAAGTGATTTTCCCCAAATCAATTTTCAAGGAAATACTATTGTGATAGAGCTTTCAGATTCTGACTCTCTTTTGGGAAACGATGATCCAATGCCTACAGTGAGTGTAGACACCGCTCTAGTTTGCCCGCCAGAGAATATCGAGCAGGTGCAACTCCGCGGCGGTAAAGTCTTACCCCCTAGGCTTCCCCCTCAGGATAAAGGCAAGAAATCCCCCTTCGAAGATCTAAATCCAAAGTCCCCTCAACAATCTAAATTTCCTTTAATTCCTTCGAGTTTTGAGTCCGTCGT
>NW_021381225.1:0-590 GCF_001605985.2 Dendrobium catenatum | reverse complement strand
GGGGAGATTATTACGACTTGGTTTTCAAATATATATATTTTTATATCATGTGAGTTTTTGATGATACCAAAATATTTTTATGTTGATTATTATTTTCTTCTAACACATATTGGAAAAGTCTTTTTTATGTTCCTTACGTGTACTAATGTTTCAAGAAAATCATACTCCAAACTACTGATGATATTAAGGTAGATTAAATTAGGGTTTATTGTAATTGATGTCTATATAAATTTTTTTTTTATTGAGTCTGAGAGAGTTTGATTATAATTTGGTAACTATACATAAACACACTGGGGGAGAGTCAAAACTTATATTTTTAAAACTATTTGTATTGTACGATTATATAATCATACGGAACGATTTTACTTGAGTATTCCACCACAAAGTAGTTAATCAAATCATGCCTTGAAATATTTGATTAAACTGCTCGTACTATATGAAGTTACATTCGTATAGATGACATCCAGAGTATGAAATGACTTTGTACCAGTTCATCCAGAACGAACTCAATTTTTTTTGAATTGTTCGTACACTACGATCATAGTTTCTTACAGATGACATCCATAATATGAAATGAGTGCGTACTAGTT
>NW_021381224.1:0-201 GCF_001605985.2 Dendrobium catenatum | reverse complement strand
CGTTACTCTGCCCGATTTTCGTACGATTTCTGATTTTCCCGGAATTGATAGATTGCATTGATATGCGTATGACTATTGATATGATTGTTCCAGATTTCTTTATTATTGCTTATTGCATCGATTATTGCATTGACTATTGATTGAATTGATTGATACTGAAAGACAAGTGGAAACCTGGTTGAACGTTGGTTGGAGATAGAT
>NW_021381223.1:0-204 GCF_001605985.2 Dendrobium catenatum | reverse complement strand
CCTTCTACCGTGCTACAAGAGCGCGTATAGGTGGTTCCCCGGTCTGCTGCAAATGTCGAGGACGGGATTAGAGTTAGAAATGTATACCTTAGAGCCCGGCGGACTGGCAGTGTCGGCTCGTGGGAGGAGTCGAAGCAAGAGAAGCGGCCTTCTTTTCTTTTTTATTTTATTTTATCAATTATAATTAACTATAATTAATTACAA
>NW_021381222.1:0-299 GCF_001605985.2 Dendrobium catenatum | reverse complement strand
GGAACCGTCCCCAGCAGTTCGCCAACTGCCCTGATCCTGTATCCTTAAGTTCCGAACTGCTCCTCTCATACACACTCTCCTTCTCCCACTCTCTACAGTTCATAAAATCAGCCCCTCTTCTTTGGATTTGAACAATTCTTTCCATTCATAGAGTTCACGAACTCATCTCCTACTTCAGTTGGCGTGAAGCCAAGGCCCCGTCGCCCTCTCTCCAGACACTCTCTGGATTTCTCAAAAAAAAAACCCACGATCTCTCTGCTCCAACGAAGGATCACCCCTCTCTGCATTTTCGCACAACC
>NW_021381221.1:0-216 GCF_001605985.2 Dendrobium catenatum | reverse complement strand
GCTGGCGACAGACTTGCGAATCTTTCGAACAGGAGAGAGAGTTCGGGATTTTTGTGTGAGAGGGAGGCTTTGAGTTTTTTGTGTGAGAGGGAGGCTTCAGGTATGTGTCATGTATGAGAGGGAGGCTTGGATGTGTCATGTATGAGAGGAGGGAGGCTTGGATGTGTCATGTATTAGAGGATGAGTGGTGGTTTTTTGGGTTGAGGGAGAGGGAGA
>NW_021381220.1:0-244 GCF_001605985.2 Dendrobium catenatum | reverse complement strand
AGTAGCAGTAATAGTAATAATAATAATAATAATAATAATAATAATAATAATAAAATAATGATAATTATCTCAATTCATTTCATATCGGCACACATCAAATGATGTATGACTCAATTGCGAATGAGCTCATTTGAAAGATATCAGTGATCCGAACGCGCTCGCGCAATCCATTTCACAAAACAAGATTTTGATCAAAAGATATTGTACACTAAACGAACATGCATGATAAATGATCAAATGCATG
>NW_021381219.1:0-213 GCF_001605985.2 Dendrobium catenatum | reverse complement strand
GCAGGGTCGATCTCGATTCCTCGGTGCCTCACTACGTATCCTAAAAATTTCCCTGAAGTGATGACAAAGGCGCATTTCAGAGGGTTCATTTTCAAATCGTAGCGGCGTAACCGTTCAAAAATAGTTTTTAAATCAAATAGGTGAGCCTCTTTGACTTTACTCTTGACAACTAAATTATCAATGTAACACTCAACTTGGTTGTGAATAAAGTCA
>NW_021381218.1:0-487 GCF_001605985.2 Dendrobium catenatum | reverse complement strand
TATCTCAGGCTTAAGCCCTTTCATGAAGTTTTCCTCCAGGGCCGACTCTGAGATGTGCTTCAATCGGCTAGCCAAGTACTCAAATCTGTCCCGATAATCCGCTACCGTCCCCTCCTGAGTCAGGGCAAAGAACTGCTCGTAGAAATCTCCTCCCCTATCGGCTCAGAAACGTTCTAATAGGCAGTCCTTGAACTCCCTCCAACTCCGGATGGGCTCCCTCCTGTCTCGCCACTGGTACCATGCCAAAGCCTTTTCTTCTGGGCACAATCCTGCCGCCGTCAGCTTCTCATCCTCCGTCAACCCGTTGAGAGCAAAGTAACACTCCACCTTGTAGATCCAGCCATGACCGTCTTCCCCCTCGAACACAGGCATCTTCAATTTCCTCACCTTGGGATCTCCCCGGTATCCTCCATAACCTCCCATTCCTCGAAAAGGAAATGCTCCCCAAGCGTCCCGGTCCTCCCTCCGACGCTGGTATCCGAGTTCG
>NW_021381217.1:0-254 GCF_001605985.2 Dendrobium catenatum | reverse complement strand
CCACACTAGGAGAGTGTGAAAGGACGGACTGTTCTCTACGAACATTGTGGATTGTGTAAAAGGATGACTATTCTCTACCGCACCGGGGAGTGGTGAAAAGAGTGTGTTGTAAAGGTTCTCCGCCTTGCTGTGGGTGCAAAAGGAGCTATGGGTGCAAAAGGAGAGTCACTATTGGTATTAGTGCAATACTCAGAGGGTGCCTCTGGGGAGTGAATGCAGGTCTGGTTTTAGACCGAACCACTATAAATCTGGTG
>NW_021381216.1:0-257 GCF_001605985.2 Dendrobium catenatum | reverse complement strand
TTCTCCTCCCTATCTCTGTCTCTACCAGAATCATCTCGTCGTACCTCATCTCTCCTCCTCCTGGTATCCTCTTACCTCGATACCGGTGTCGCCAAATCATTCTCTATCAATCGGGCCCGCTCCACTAGCTCATAGAACTCATGTATCCGGAAGGGTACTAGTGGATGCCTCAGCTCTCTGTTCAATCCTTGCAGAAATCTATAGCACTTTTCTTCGGGTCTAGGAATCAGATGAGCAGCGTACCTCGCAAGTGCAGT
>NW_021381215.1:0-459 GCF_001605985.2 Dendrobium catenatum | reverse complement strand
TAAATATGCAACATTTAATACAGTTCTTCTTCTACAGTAAGTGAGCGATAAAGGATTTTTTATTATGCTACGCTCCCACCTTTGCCTGCATATTAATCCCACATCGCTGAATTATTTGTAAATATTAGAGAATATAGACTTCTCATTTGAGTTGAACAGTCGCTGAGCTTGTAATCTAAGTGGGGGTATTAAGGTACTCCGGATGGTTTGATCCGGCCCACTGGCTAATTTTCATCGTACTGAAGTGCCCGACCTAATACAAGTTTGCAGCTAAGTGATGCGGGTTTGCAGTTAAGTACTGCGTGTATAGGCAAAAAGCCTTTGGATGGTATGGGTAGCTGGGCCTTTGGTTTGGTGAAATTAGCCTTGGTCGTTTAATTCAGACGGGTACCTTTTTTCTTTTTAACTAAATATTAACTTTTTTCTTTTCTTCTGCCATTTCCGTTGAAATTTTAATTC
>NW_021381214.1:0-1335 GCF_001605985.2 Dendrobium catenatum | reverse complement strand
ACACTTGGAAATCCAAGTGTTTCCTATCAAATATATCCTCTGAATCTGAAATTAAAGCTCATGCTTCCTTCCCAATAATATGAACGGCCTGCTGGAATAATCTCTTTATGTATGTGTAATTTTCAAATCAATCGCATTGGCCTATACTTGTGGTTCTACATCACTAATGCATATTCCTATTGCTACTGATGGATTCCGATATACATGTTATTTCTTAGGCTACTTTGGCTGACAACTGCCTTGAATTGGTGCTCATTGAGAGAAAGAAAGCTGATGAAAAGGTCAGGAAACTCATGGAAGAACATAAGGTAATCTAAACTATTCATGATGCGTTTTGGTTCATATATTTGATTTTCTTCCCAATAATATGAACGGCCTGCTGTGACTTAGAGAGAAAAAGAACTTGCTTTCGCACAAATGCTTCAGTTGGAGAGGGAACTGGAAGAAAATAAAAAACTGGAGCTGGAAATTGCTCATTTGAAAGGTAAATTGAAGGTTATTGACCATTTACAAGGGGATGAAGATATAGACGACAAAATAGAAGAAATTCAAAAAAAGGTAGAAGAAGATAAGGAAGGTTTAGTAGAGCTGCACAACACTCTTTTGATGAAGGAGCATGTGGCTAATCAGGAACTTAATGAAGCTCGTGCAGAACTGATCCAGGTAATTGGCACCTATTCTCGCTGGTATTTTGGTTCCTCGTTAACTTCTGAGTGTAATCACAAAATTTTTAGGGTCTTGCAAAACTGTTGAAAGGTTATTCCTTGATTGGAATAAAGAGAATGGGTGATCTTAATATCAAGCCCTTTGAAAATGCATGCAAGAAGAAGTTTCCTATGGAAGATGCCGGCATAAAAGCTTCAGAGTTGTGTTCTAGCTGGGATGAAGAAATTCGCAATCCATCATGGCATCCTTTCTTAATCATCCAGCGGGATGGTGTAAATGAGGTATGGTTTTGAAGTTTGATACATAGTGTGATTTCCAGATGCAGGGCTTCTTTTTACTTGAGGTCTTGTTGGTAGGAGCTATTATTCTGTGCGGACACCAGACGGTTCTCCCGTCCAGTTAAATGCTGGGTACCCCGCGGTACCGAGCTCGGTACCTAGCAATGGGATGACATGGCGCATTTTTATTGGTATCCGGACGCCCTCCGGAGTCCGCACATAATAGTAAATTTGTTGTTAGGCAGCATTTCTAGTTATTGCATTTTATTTTCTTTCATATAAATTTGTTTATCTGTATTTGAAAAACATCTAACCAAAAATATATTGTTATGCACGAAAATGTGGATGATGATACAGGAAGTAATTGATGAAAATGATCCAAAGCTGAGGA
>NW_021381213.1:0-425 GCF_001605985.2 Dendrobium catenatum | reverse complement strand
TTTTGGAACATAAATGGGACAAAATACTTTATACAGGATATGCAAAACTTTGACGCATTATTATGGCAGCAGCAGCAAAGCATTTAACTCCTGTAGTTTTGGAACTTGGTGGAAAATGTCCTGTTGTTGTGGATTTCAACGTTGACTTAAAAGTTGCATAAAAAATGATTGTTGTTGGCAAATGGGGGTCCAACAATGGCCAAGCTTGCATCGCACCCGATTATATCATTACAACAAAATCTTTTGCTCCACAATTGGTGGACGCTTTAAAGATCTCTCTCAAGAACATCAGCAGTTGTGATGCTTACTCGACAGAGTCGAGTATTCTCCCACCTGGGGAGAATGATGCGGACATCAATACGAAGATTTGGCGCATCTATCACAGGCGGCGTCGTAAATCGACGACCATTATTTAAATTTTCATT
>NW_021381212.1:0-267 GCF_001605985.2 Dendrobium catenatum | reverse complement strand
TATTTTCCTTTTTGACGATAACAAATAATATTGGTTAAATTTGTAAATTAAAAATAGTTTTTCCTAAACTCCTCCTTACTAAAAGAATTTCATTAAAAAAAGGGAAAAGTTTTTTTAAAAGCTAAATAAAAAAAATTAAAATATAAATACAACCAATTACAATACATTCTCTCCCTTAGATATTATCAAAAAGAAGATATAAAATAACACATAAAAATAACAACCTAATAAAGAAACAAAAATTTAAAATTTTTCTTAAAATATAAT
>NW_021381211.1:0-212 GCF_001605985.2 Dendrobium catenatum | reverse complement strand
TCATGGGAACAAGAGGCATGCTTGAAAGGCCTTGTATTTAATTTATTAAGAAATGAATGATGAAGTTCTTGAGTAAATTGTATCATTTAAGTAACTAGGGACATTCTAATGATAAGGTGAGATTCCAATATCTGAGACATCAATATAATCTCTTGCAAATGGAATAATCATAATTTTCACTGAGTATATTGGTTGAGTACTTGCTTTGACAA